>NC_046156.1:87473079-87583379 GCF_011064425.1 Rattus rattus
GTAGAAGAGTCAAGTGGTGACTACATAAAGTCAAAATAAAAATTATATTGTGGTAAAGACTAACCTCCATAGCCCAGAGGGAGGAAGACTTCATATATTTATGATATTTCCCTTTCATATCTAATCATTGATATATATAGATATAGATATATAAAGATAGATATCATAGATAGATAGATAGATAGATAGATAGATAGACAGACAGACAGACAGACAGACAGACAGATAGATATCGTTGATATTTCCTGAGGTTTCAGGCCCTGGTCACCTGACCCCATTGTGTTGGGCCTATGATGAAACACAGCATCATAGCACAGACCATGTGGCAGACCTAAGCTGTTCACTTCACAGAAGTCAGGAGGCAGAGGAGGGGTGTGTTCCTGATGAGGCACCTCAGTGATAAACGTCCAGTGATCTACCTTCCTTCCACTAGGCCCTACCTCCTAGAGGCTCCATCTCCTCCCAATAGAACCATAGGCTGTAGACCAAGCCTACAACATGTGGGCCTTTACAGGATACTTCAGAGCTCTTCTGTGACACACTGGTAGTTGGTGTGGGAGAAATAGCAAGATCCCTGCTCCTTACCATACCACTAGAGCCTGGATGATGAGTACTTCGCTATCTGTAGTTCTCCAGCGTGAAGTAGAGTCAGCAAAAGAGCAATGGAGAATTTCCACTAGTAGAAGAATGTTCTCGGTGGAAGATGATATGTTTTACTGACACACACAGCTCTTTGGCCAATTCTTGTCTTGAGATCCCATGAGAATGAGAAGTAGAGTAGAAAGTACATCCCTCTCATAAACCCAATAGATGAAAAATAGAAAGATGAATAACTGACAAGTATCTATTTCCATCACAGGAGAGCATCGCTGTGTTTCAAAGACCAATCTTGAGGGAAAGAAAAGTTAGTTCTTTCCACAGCCCCACAGCACACCCTGTGCTCCTCTCTTCACCACGTCCACCAATTTCAAGTGAATGGTCTTAAAGTTTTCCTCCTTTCAAGTTTTGTTTAAGCTCTAGTAATCTAGAGGACAGACAGTATTGACATCTAAATGTCATCCTCGTAGTTGTGAAGCAGATCACTTAATAGATAAGCAGGGAAAAGAGGTCAATTTGCAGCTTAATTAGTCATCAGTAGAATGTATTACGTAGCTGTGTGCTGCCCACATCATGAAGTGTCTTAGGACTTCAGTCAACTGTCACTAGAGCATCTACTGTGTATCCCCAGTGGATGCTAGGTCCTCTCCGATGACATCAACAACATTCTTTCAGCTAGGCTTGCCCAACTCCCCTCTCTTCTTCCTGTTGATTCTTCTTGCCATTTTGGTGTGCACCTCCCTGGATACCTGATCCTGGATATCTATAGCCATACCTCCAATCGTTCATAGATGAGCTCACTGCCTGGTGCTTCAAAAGCGTCAGCCAGCATTGTAGTATCTGCAACTTGAAGACAGATTTGAGGACATAATCAGAAATAGAATTGCACGGAAAAAGGAAGAAAGAGAAAAAGAAAGAAAAGATGAAGGAGATGTGGGTGTGTTTGTGACACTGCCCCCTGGGAGGACTTCAGGGTACATGACAGGGCACAGCTTTGATGATGAAACAAGCTGAAAGTGGGTGATTTCTATTTTCATTTGGCATAAGGGCCAGAGATAGTTACTGTGGGTTCAAACAGTGGCAGACCAGTCTTTGCTTCTTCAGATCTATGTAGTTTGGGGAAAGATGAAAAATGTTACTCATTTTTCCAATGATTACCTCAAGTACCAGATTTCTTAATATATCTAGTTATAGCTACAGTTCCTTTCTTCTGAGCACGGATACATCCCTCTTTGTCAGAAGGAGTTTGCTGTTTAATCTGAACATGTTCCTCAGCCTTCAAGACCCCATGCTTTCAATTATTTTCTCTAACGGCTTTTGATGGGGAAAATGACATAAACATTACCCTCGAAGCATCAGCAGCACAAAAATCACCAATATAATTTTATACCAAGCAAACAATTCTATCTACAAACTCTATTACTGCTATCCTGAAAGTCACCTCTAGGTGCAAAAGTTTAGCTTTTTTTTCCCCATTTTATTTCCCTTTGTTGTATTACCTTTCATTATCAACACAAGTTTCTGTCATTTGACTTCTAGTGCATTTCATGCCAAAGTCAAGCCTGATTATTGTTCTGTCCTTGAGCCTATGGCAAAGAGGACCGCTTCAGTTATAGCAGGGTCAATATCATTCCCATGTGTCCCCCTTCCAATTAAGTTCAGATGTGTACACCCTCCTGCCTCTCCACATGGCTCTATAGTGAGGCACTGGTAAATTTAGACTAAGAAGCATGAAACACATTCTGTGAGTCCTATTACCTTGGAAACCATGTGTCTTCTCTCCTTTCTAATATGCTTGGTGCCTGTATTTCATTATTAGAGACTAGTCCTTAAGTGAAAATGGAGAAAAAAATAAACTAAAGCATTTGTATTGATTTCTTTTGATCCGGGTTCTCAATCAAAGTGTAGGGCCAACACTTGCCATTTTCAGTATGCCTGTTAGCTGTTTGTCTCCTGTATTCCTGGTTCATGAAGTCAGGCTCCTTAGTCCCTACCACCACTAAAAGCTATTTCCTACTCTGTGCACTTCTATAAACTGAAAAGTCAGCAAAGACTTTTCCCATATTTTCATTTACTCTTCAATTAAATTTAGACATGAGATAAACCTTAATATGACTTTGACCTGAAAACACCACAGGACCTGGAAATAAATTTTTTAAGTTCTGTTTGCTCTGATGTCTATATTGGCTCCAATTGCAACAGCTAAATTTAATTTTTCCAGAGGAAAACAGCATATCTTCACCAATTTTTGCTCTTAAATCCTCCAGAAGTTTTAAATCGATTTAAAGGGAGGAAACCCCACCAAATACATCAACAACAAACAGGTGCCTTGTCGGATCACAAACACCTTCTTTGTGCTTGCTCCTTGACTGTGGGAAAGGGAACTTCGAAGAAAATCAGAGAACATTAGAGATGAACAAGACCCCAGAACCACTCAGAGCAGCTTCAGCGACACTAAGGAAGCTGGGGTTCTTAAGGGATGGGGATCTTTAACTACAGGGAAAATACCAAGGAAGCAGATGGTGAGGCTCAGCACCCACCTGAGCCAGACACGTTTGCCCATCGCTCATTTCGCAATCACTATTAGTAATGGTGACTGGGGAAGGGGGACTAGAATCAACTTCATCTTAAAGGCAAAAAGCCTAACACATAGTAGGATGTTGGAATAACTTCCGGTCACACAGTGGCAGAACCTGATCTGACTCTGGATCCATTGCCTTGCCTCTAGAGCGTCGGCTTGCTGGTTCCCAAACAAACAAAAATTCCTGTTTCTTCCTCCTTCCTTTGAAATTAGCTGAAAGAATGTAATTTTGACCTTTATGTCTTTTCATGAGGTCTCAAGATGGCTCAGCAGGCAAAGAGCTCGCCACACAAATCTAGTGATCAGAATTTTGTTTGCAGAACTCACAGCAGAGGAAGGGAACTAACTCCTCAAAGCTGTCCTCTGGCCTCCACAGATAGCCATGTCACTTCTGCACATGTAACACACACACACACACACACATACGCACACACACAGAGGCGTGCTTGCACACACATGCACTCACACATGCACACGCATACATGCATGCATACACAAGCATGTATCAATACTAATTAACTAATTAAAAGTTACATTTCAAACATTTCATACTAGAACTAAGAGGATTCTTGTGTTTTGTACTCACAATCTCACAAGTAGTAGTCTTCTTGATACGAGAGATCACAGCATGCTTATTCAAAAGCCAGATAGTCTGGGAATCTATGTCTTGGTGTATCAAGATATTTTTAAGATTTGTGAAAAAAATATACAAACAATGTGACTCTCCTAATTTTCTTGTTTTAAAAATATAATTGTCATGGTCTGCCAAAGCTGATAAAAGAAAAAAACTCAAAACCTTAAGACTAAGTAATTTATACATCAAACAACTCATTTCATACAGGTCTAGAGACTGGACAGTCCAAGATCAAAGCTCTAGCAGGTTCAGTTTCTGGCTAGAGTTGTTCTTTCTGCCTCCAATATGGTGCCCAGTGCTGGGTCCTCACAAGGTAAAAGGGTAGAAGAGGGAAATGGGTGTGGCTCCCCCCCCCTTCTTTGTAAAAGGCACTGATCTTATCCATAAGGTCTGATCTGATCCCATAAAGGATCCACCTCTTGATAATGTTGCACATGATGATGTAAGGTTCAGCATGAGTTTGAGAGGGGACATGGACATAGCAATAATTGCTTTTCATTAAAAGTATCTTTTCTGTGTTCAGAAGTAATGAGTCATTTATTTTTGTTATTTTATGTGTATGAATGTTGTTCCTGATGCCTGGGAGGCCAGAGCCAGAAATTGGTGTCAGACCCCTTGGAACTGGAGTTATGATTGGTACTGGAAATGGAACTTGAGTCCTCTGGAAGTGCAACCAGTACTCGTTTTGGTTTTTTTAATTGAATATTTTTAAATTTACATTACAAATGTTATTACCTTTCCTGGTTTCCCATCCATAAACCTCCTATCCTATCTCCTCTCCCCCTTCTTCAGTGAGGGTGCCCCCACAACCACCCACCCCTTCCTGTCTCTCCCCTTGACATTCCCCTACACTGGTGGGGGAGGTCCAGCCTTAGAAGGACCAAGGGCTTCTCTTCCCATTGGTGCTCAACAAGTTCATCCTCTGCATATGCAGCTGGAGCCATGGGCCTGCATGGGTGTGGGTGTGGTTTAGTCCTTGGGAGCTCTGGTTGGTTTTGTTGTTCTTATGGGGTTGAAAGCTCGTTCAGCTCCTTCAATCCTTTCTCTAATTCCTCCAATGCGGACCCTGTTCTCAGTTCAATGGTTTGCTGCTAGCATTTGCCTCTGTATTTGTCATGCTCTGGCTGAGCCCCTCAGGAGACAGCTATATCAGGCTCCTGTCAGCAAGCACTTCTCAGCATCAGCAATATTGTCTGGGTTTGATGGCTGTATATAGGATGGATCCCCAGGTGGGGAGGCTCTGAATGCAGCCAGTACTCTTAACTGATGGTTCCCCAGCCCCATGAGTATTCCTTTTAAATGAATTAATAAATAGATGTGTTAATTTCTCACATAGCAAAAATGAATAGATCCAAAAACTATAATCTATAGTTCTTTGGAATTTTTTATGTTTTTACTTAGAATAGATTTTTTTTCATACAGTACATTCTAATTGCAGTTTCTCCTCCCCCAAATACTCCCAGATCTTCCCCACCTCCTTTTCCACCCAAATCCACACACCCTTTTTTTCTCTCCCTCATTTTTAGTGCAAATGGAGTCTGTGAAGAAAAAGTTTGACCATTGCTTCTCTAGAGTAGCAACTGCTAACTGCCACTATGCCACAGTGTGATTTTTCTCTCCCTCTGACACCAGCCAGTACCAATAGGACACATGGGATTTAATAATCTTAGTGCCAACGGATATTTAAGAAACAATAAACATGCAAAACATCCAGGATGTAATCACAGTTGCTATTTCCCATACATATAAAATGGTAGGTGGTGGTTGGAGGGGAACCTCACTTTAAAGAAAGTCCTCGGAACATCTAGTCATATAGCTTATAGAATGGTAATATCCTCAAAACCAAGAAAAGATTATAGAGCAGGGTGGGCAATGGAAGGGACATTGTTCGGTGGTTAAGAGTACTAGCTGCTCTTCCAAAGGACCTAGGTTCGATTCCCAGCCCCTCCATAATGGCTCACAACCATCTGTAACTCAAGTCCCAGGGAACCCAATATCATCTTCTGGCTTCCATGGGCACCAGGCATGCATGTGGTACACAAACATACATGCAGGAAAAGCACCCGTACACATAAAGTATTTATTTTAATCCCTGGTTTTCTTCTTGGACACTGAGATTTTTGTCACTCTTGTTGTCTGTGTATGACAATTGTTCATCAAATTAAGCATTTTAAAACTGACAAAGCAACAGTCCAGTTTCTCCCCTCACACATATGTTAAATCCCCTTCCTCAACTGGAATGCCCAGGCCATCTTCCTGACTGCTGCTGCCCTTAGGGGAGATCTGACTATAGGTCAACAGCTCTCTTCTTCCTCCTAAGTGCTGAGCCCTGCTTTTAGCACTGGGTACACCGGTACAGGCCAGGCACACAGTCATGAAGTTCACCCAAAGACTCTTGCAACTTGGAAAGAAACAGGATTAGTCAGTTCTTAGATAGATTTGGTTGCTTCTTACATCCTTTTGACTGTGTGGAGAATGCTTTTAGACACAGTCTCATTACTCATTTACAAACTAGTGAATTCTCATTACTACTTTGGGGATTAGGTACTAATTCTGTACTCACTCTTATTTTCCTAGCAACTTTCATAATGCATTAAGCTCATCCAAATTGCAGGAAAAGTGTCTGGAGACTAACAATAACTGACTGCAGCCATATTGTTTAGGGTGTGCCAAACCATGTTACACATGTGTGGTCTTAGTACCCCCAGGAGTCCTGTAAGGCAGCCATGGCTACTGTTCCCCCTTCCCAACAGACAAGCAGCAGCTTATCAGTGCAGCAGCGTGCTCAGGCTAGTGATAGAGCCAGGGGATTCTCTACAGTCCAGAGACAAAGTTAATGCTCACAACAGTTAGTGCTTCTAACGCATGCCATCAGAAAAGAACCACTGTGAAGAGGACATTAGATGGCGTCAGGCGTGAAACACAGCCCTGCTGAGTGATGGTCCCCATTCCTGGAAACTTTGCAAAAGTCACCACTGATAAGACTGATTACATTTTTCTCCTGAGTGGATTTTTGTGTTTCTGCCCATCTCTCACTGGTACGGCTATATATTTCTTGATTAGAACAGCACCAGACACTGTAATATCACTTTAAGTTCCACTCGGTGCTCCCTCCTTGGCCTTAATTCAATGGAAGAATGATTTACTTCCACATGCAGCGTGTGCTCCTGTATATCAATGCCACCCTTACCCGCTCCCAGAAAGATTTAGTAGACACTATATATTAGAATAGCAATTATCACATAATGTCAGAACATTAAGCATTTTACATTTCCCAAATGATACATGAATAATTTGAGCCCTCTGTGTACACAGCCCTAATAAATCAAACATTTAATTTTCAAACACTTTTGAAAGCTATAAACGCATCTCTTAACTTTAAAATGGTCCACAGACTTTGCCTTGGAACCTGATTTATCTCTCCATAGATACATGATTAATTCCTGGTCCACAAGCACGTGTGCAAATACCTTAAATTTTTAATAATTTAGATTTATTTTAAATCATTCTGTAATATCAGAAAACACCAAATATTACTACTGAAGCACTCAAATATTTATGATCACAACAAAAGGAATAAGATTTCCAGGCAAAAAGGAACTGGGACAATTGTGTAGATAATTGGATAAAATTTGATAATGATAATTGGCAATAAATTTCATTTCACAGACACGGAGTGTGTAAAGAGCAAACAAAATACAGCTGTTCAGATTGCCGACCTTAAGGAATGTGTGAGTGTCATTGTTTGCTGCTGTCCTGGTTTGCTTCTCTGTTGCCGTGATAAAGCACTAATCAAAAGCAACTTGGAAAAGAAAGGGTTTGTCTTTCAGGTTACATCATTCAGGGAAGTCAGGGCAGCCGCTCAAAACAGGAACTAAAGCAGAGATCACGGTGAAATGTTCTTACTGGCTTTCCTCCTCTACCACATTCAGCTTTCTTACACCACACAAGACTATCAGCCTAGGGATGGCACCGCCCACAGTGTGCTAGGTCCTCTACTGTGATTAGTAATCAAGAGAACAGCTCACAGACACGGCCTCAGGCCAATGTGATGGAGGCAACGCCTCACCTGAGGTTCCCTTTCCTCAGCTCTCAAGTTGACACCCAAGATTAGCCAGCACGGGCACTAAGGAAAGCCATATAGACTGAAGGTGTTTGTTTTACTCTCTTTCTTATACTGCATAGAAACATAGTCATCAGTGAGCTTGATCTGAGCATTGACAGCACTATGGTGGGCTTTAAACATCTCCAAAGGACCCAAGAGTCCAGTTGGGAATCATACTAATAAAGGAACAAGAAAGTTTTCTTCCAATGACTTGTGACCAAATGTCACAGATTAATCAACACTTTTTTTTTGACCAAAGAAAGTGAAAGACGTCATGGAAAGTCCCATGTTCCAAATAGTGACACTTGGATATAGATATTGTTTTACGCAAAGTTCCTCCCAGGTGGGTAAATCAGAACCAGGTAGGACTTACCAGTGTAGACACAACAGCACTTTTATTTATTTATTTTAAGATAAGTTCTTTTGCTGATGTCCAGCAACCTTGAACCTGTGGCCTTAAACCTGAGCTTATTATGTGTCTGTGAGGATGTGAGTGCTGGGGTAAGCTGGAGGGCCAGGCTTTTGTTTTATGTCGTTATTAAATGTCGAGTAGTAACTGATTCTTTCCTGAAAAATGACAAAACAGAAGCAGTCACAGGTAGGGGTTAGAGAAGACTTTAAGTACAATAGTTCCAATATGATCTGTAAACTCTTATGTTCAAATAAAAATCACACCACAAGACAGGAACCGGATGTAGATCTCTCCTGAGAGACACAGCCAGAATACAGCAAATACAGAGGCGAATGCCAGCAGCAAACCACTGAACTGAGAATAGGACCCCCATTGAAGGAATCAGAGAAAGAACTGGAAGAGCTTGAAGGGGCTCGAGACCCCTTATGAACAACAATGCCAAGCAACCAGAGCTTCCAGGGACTAAGCCACTACCTAAAGACTATACATGGACTGACTCTGGACTCTGACCTCATAGGTAGCATTGAATATCCTAGTAAGAGCACCAGTGGAAGGGGAAGCCCTGGGTCCTGCTAGACTGAACCCCAGTGAACGTGATTGTTGGGGGAGGGCGACAGGGGGGGAGGATGGAGGGAACACCCATAAAGAAGAGGAGGGAGGGGATGTTTGCGGAAACCGGGAAAGGAATAACACTCGAAATGTAAATAAGAAATACTTAAGTTAATAAAAAAAGTAATAAAAATATAAAAAAAAGATATTATGAAAAAAATCACACCACAAATATCAAGGCAAACATCCCACATCTACTTCAATAGTCTAAATTTAAATGATATAAATGAAAGAAGAGCACAGATAGCAAATATGCCTCCAAAAAGGGAGATTTCAGAACTAGTCTGTACAAGTGCTGGCTTCCAGGAGCACTAGTGGTCTCTCAGTCAGATTTGTCTGACCTTGGAGGAATTTTACATACAAATCTCGTAACCACATAGAAAGATGGCACCCCTGTGCCTGTGAGCCTTCACACCCTGTGTGATGTGATGGGACCATTCAGGTCGGCCTGTAGCTGCTAACTTTTACTGCCTGCTTCACTAAAAAACTTAGTAAGCATTAAGGACACCCCAACTATGAAACAACGGGAGCACAGGATTAAGTGCAAGACACCATGCAGAATGTCACCAAAGAAAACCGTGAGGAAGCGAAAGATGCCGTCTCTCATCTCAAGGCTCTTAAATATAAATTAGATCATCTCAAGGCTCTTAAATATAAATTAGAGAAGCAAGAACCAAAAGTCAAAATTGGAATGCACTGGAAATAGCAGCTGAGGTCAGTCACTGAACCGACTCAAAGCTGTACACAGTATCAGATCAGTGGGATGGGTGGTGGAGCAGTCAGGAGCATAGAGACCACAGGAAGCATCCAACAAAGAATTTAACATGAGGAATTAGTGTTGGATAGGGATGAGAGCACACAGGGATGCCAAGATAATGGCAGCAGGAAACAACAATGAAAATAGTCTATGTGTCTAATATACACCATAAGAAATAACTATAACTCGGCAGAAATGCACGAAGGAAGAGGGCTGTGATTTTGAAAGGGATGGAAAGGACAGGAAGAAGAAGGGACAAGCAAAGCCTAGTTGAGTAATAAAAATGAACCATTTGACCAAAGCTAATATTTATATTGATATCAATAAATATTTATGCTTTCCCTAAAATTTAGCTATGAATTTGTCTTTGAACATCAATGAATCTACAAAAACCTAGTCAGTACTTATTATGAGATTGCTGGACTCCGTTAAATACTAGAGATAAAGGGCCAACTAGATGGCTAAAGGCATTTGCTGCCAAGGTTGGCAACCTTAGTTCAATTCCAAGAACCCATGCGATAGAAAGAAAAAACATGCGTACACAAGCTGTCCTATGACTTCCACATGCATGTCGATGCATGTGCGCATGTGCACACATACAGAAACCCATGCACAATAAATGTATAATAGAAAGAAGAAAGTATAAAATGTGCATAATCTCAATGACAGAAACATACCCAGATGAGAATAAATATACTACTTGGAACAGTACAGACCCAAAATGTGACATTTCTCAGTGATGGCTATCACAATATTTCCCACCTACAGGTTTTTGTCCAGTGTGGCACATCGTCATCAAGAGCTGGAAATTTACTTGGACCTGGTAACTGGTTTAACCCACGGAACTTTTCACAAGTTCCATTGTTTTAGGCAGTCCTTATCTGGACTGTGAGCTTCTGCTGCTTGAATTTTGGAAGTCAGTTATCATGTAAGAGCAGTGGGCCTGTGTGAAGCCCAAGTTGAGCTTAGAAGAGCCTGAAGGACGAGACAGCTAGGAAAAAAAAAAAAAGATAAGAAGCACCAAAGAATCAGGTTTGTGCATCCGGAAACCAGGCATGCGCATTGAGAACCAGGCATGCGCATCCGGAAACCAGGTACGTGCAATCAGGAAGCAGGCATGCGCACCCTGGAATCAGGTATTTTCTCAGCTAGCCCCCAATTGTGCCTCATTGTTTGGAGCTAAGTGTAGTTTGAAATTACCCTGACCTACCAAATCACAAATGAAATAAAGCGCACGTTTTAAGACACTAAACGCTGAGGTTATTCGTTCCACAGAAATAAGAAGCTAGACAATGACTGTGTGCTCAGCAATGGCGATGGTGTGATTACATGATCATTGCTAGAGATAAGCATCTTTATGGGTAACAGGGAAAATATTAAATTCTCTCTTTTCAAAAGAAGTCTTTGTCCAAAATAGCATACACGGGGCTGTAATAGCTTACCAAGATGTACTGGTTGACAAAGACATTCTGTCGAAGGCTTAAATAACATGACCCCAGGTTCAAAATGACGGAAGAAGGCTTCTGTGTGATTGGAAAGAGACTCACAGGGGAATTGTGTGGTTTTCTTTCTAGCTCTTTGATCAGCATGCATTGGAAACAGCGTCGAAGCAGAGAACGCAGCGGGGATCTACTGATCATGGCCCCACGAAGGCCACGCTAAGGTTTTTCTCAGTTTAAACAAAGTGAGCAGGGGCGTTTGTACCATTTGCAGCTATCACAGAGAGAAATTGTGCCTGAGGCATCCCCTTGAAAGGGCTTTGACAGCAAGCTGGCCTACAGCCCTGGAGTAAGCAACAAGCCCCAGAGGAGGTGGATGCCAAGAAAAGGTTCTGTAGAAACTGGAGAAAATCTCTTCAGTCCTCAGAGGATCACAGTTGACGGGAAGTTGGTGATGATTATAACAGTAGTCTGTTGCCTCATTATCTGAGTTTTCTTAAGTCCGGTGTACATCTTCGCTTTTTAGGAAGTACTACCCGTGGTGCTTAAAAGTCCACCATTCTAGAATCAAGTGAATTCAGTTTGAATCCAGGTCTGCCACAGGCAAACTTGAGACTCTGGGCAGACTGCCTGTTAGAGCCAGAAGAGCCCAGATAGCCAACATGGCCGCCATAACCATAGATGCCTGTTGAGCACTCCGGGTGCAGCCATTCTGAATGCAGAGGCCTTGTATGTGTGAAACACACACACACACACACACACACACACACACACACACACACACACACTGTCTAAGAGGGAGTATTAAAAATCTTTGTTAATATTTATTCACTGATTATCTGAGGCATTTCAATTACTTTAAGTAAAATATCCAATAAGTTAATTTTGCCTTCCTTTTACTTTTTTAAAATATGGCTACCAGTGCTGCAAACATGGCTAGTGGTTAATGTCACGGGCTGCTATTACAGAAGACCTGGGATACAGCACTTCACAACTGTCTACCAGGGGTTTTTCCCCCTTCTCTGTTCAGGCACCGGGCACACATGTGACACGCATAACATAATTAAATAAACAAATAGGTAAATAAACAAATAAGAATACCATAAACTCCAGGCACACATGTGGTTCACTTAGCATAATAAAATAAATATGAATACCATAAATTTCAACCCATATTTGTATGTCATATTTCTGCCTCAAAGGGATCATAATAAACCCAGCTTGAGATAAAGTTATCTGTTGGAAGTACCTAAAACATTACTTGGTTTACAGGAAACACATCTTCCCTTCCTCCCTCTCCCCAATCTTGGTTCTTTCCTTCCCTGCTTGCTCACTCCCTTCCCCTTCTCTAGTCATCCATTTATCCAGTAAACATTAATTAGGCCTGGCATTCTTCCAGGTGTTTGGATAACAGCATTGAGGACAGACAAGAAACAAGACAGTCTCTCTCTCTCTCTCTCTCTCTCTCTCTCTCTCTCTCTCTCTCTCTCTCTCTCTCTCTGTCTCAGTGGCAATAAGAATCATTTATTTACACTCGGTCAGTCATTATTCATGTAAGGCAGTGTGCCTGCTCAACATTTCTGATAGATTCTACTGTCTTCTGTTCCTGGGTAACATTTCATGGAAATGTCTGTTGCTGTCCCTTGCTGTTAAACTTGCCTGTGGAGAGCCCGGCTGTTAGAGAGCACGAGAAGGTCCCAGGAAGGTATATCTTCCTGAGAATAGCAGGAAGCCCAACTGCAGAAAAGACAGCAAACACTGACCTTGTAAACTCACAAAGAAAATGCGGGAAAAGTTCACAAAGGAGAGGTCAAAGGCATCGGATTGGTAAGGAAAGAAATTAAGACAGAAGTGGGATACCCTTCTGTGAAAGGTGACAAAAGGGAGCAGCGTTCAGCCCCTCCCTGTGACTTGTAGCAGAGCAGCTCGCAGGAGGGACTCGGTCTTCCATGTTAATGTCTTCTGATCACATGCATGTGTAACTGGGGAATCCATCTTCCCTTTTCCATGCTATCTGGTAATTAGGAAGACAGTTCCCAGAATGACAGAGAAGCAAATACCCAACCAGGCCTTTTACACACAGTTCATACCAGTCGCCTTGTGATGAACTTGAACCTTGAATTTGCTCCCTCAAGGCTCCATCTGTCTCACTCACCTCAGTCCTTTCTCATGCCTTCCATGTTTTAGGAAGGTCACACCAACGGAACAAACGCTTGTTCTTATTTCTTCCCTTCCCCAGTTACCCTCCAGCTCACTTCCCATTGCTCTCAGAATAAAGATCACCATCCCCTGTGAGATGTGAAGGTCTTATGCCCACCTTATCCACCCCACAGTGTTCATCCAGGGGCTACTCCCCTCATATATTCTATCACAGTACAATTGCCATGTACTGGTGAGATTATTTGAGCAATTTCTCTTCTCTTTGTATGTGGTGACCACAGAAAATACAGACTTTGTATTCTCTGCTCACCATGAGGTCACATCATTTAGTACAGGATCTGATCCATGATAGGTGTTTGTTAAGTATTTTTCATCATTTATCCACAAATGTTTTGTGTGAAGTTACATAAATATAGGCAATGTAAATATTGTTTCCAGTAGGGCATTGTACATGGTACTATATAAGTGACCATTTTTAAATTACATGAGTAGGCTTTGGAGTTTACTCCACCTAATGGGCTTTCCACGTTCTTTTTGTCCTGTACAAATTTTGAGGTTTATACACTTTGTACCTGTATTAGTCAGGGTTCTCTAGGAAAAGAATTTGTTGAATGAATATACAAACATATGTATTAGAATATATTTTTGAATAGATTTGCTAGAGTCTATTCCAAAATTTGTTAGGCTTACAGGATGTAGTCCAACTAGTCCAACCATGGCTGTCTACAGTGTCAACAATGGAATGTCCAAGAATCTAGAAGTCATTTAGTTCACAAACCACGAGTCTCAGCTAGTCTTCAGTATATGCTGGAATCCTGAAGATGTAGGTTCTAAAGCCATTGAATTAGTAGACTTGCTAGTGGGAGCAAAGAAGGCAAACCAGGGAAAGAAAAAAGCTTCCTTCTCCAATGTCTTTTATAAAGGCTGCCAGCAGACCATACAGCCCAGATTAAAGCTATGTCTTCCCACCTTCAAAGAGCTGGATTAAAGCTATACCTTCCCACATCAAAGATGCATCAAGATTGGAAACAGTTCCTTCTATTTCAAGACTTAACTAAGAAAAAAAAAAAACCTCACAGGTGTGCCCAGTCATTTAGGTTTTAGTTAATTACAGGTGTAGTCAAATGGACAATCAAGATTAGCCATCACAAGGCCACCCCTTATCAACATGACAAACAATCGTATTTCCTTCTGTCACATTAAATTTCCAAATAAAAACAATACTAAAGTCATAATTACATCTAATATAACTACCCCTCCTACAATTGGACTTGCATTATAAATTGAGACTAGATGGTCATGCCCCTTGAAGGACATTCTTTTAGTATCTAGAATTCTTTTAGTTTCTGGTATTCTCTAAAATCAATGTTACATTACATGATAAAGAAATCAAGAAAAGAAAACACATATTTGTACAGACATATTCTTAACAAAATATGACAGGAACATTTATGTAAATTATAATCCTTATTTCTGCAACTAGTCATGTGACCTTAGCTGATATTTATAAGTTTCTTCTTCTACCACTGTATTTCCTCCACTCTCAGCAAGCACCTGAGCAGGTCTTGGCTCTTTTCCTGGAGTAGCAACCCATACCTTCATTCCAAATGGGTCTCTGCCCTTTGTCATTCTGCCTGGATGAAGTTGTTGTAGTTTCCCAGTTTTTTTTTTTTTAATGATAGGACATGGTAATAAAAAGAGACGCCCTAAAGAATATCCTGCATGCCAGACTCCATTGTAGAGAGGCAATCCAGTTTCCCCCATTTAGATCACTCACCCCTCCTAACACTGTTATTCCTCTCTTAGCCTGCTGGTGTAAGAACATCAAACCCAAAGTGGTCAGGTTCTGAGCTTCCAGTCTGAGCTTCCAGTTCAAATGTATGGACATTTGAGTAATTTATATAACTTACTTATGCCTTCTGGACCTGCTTGGGGCAGATCTCATCTATACTACATCATTTGATAATGAACTCCTGCTGTGTACATCCTACTTTATGACTTGGTGGGTCAGATAACACTCAGCTCACGATGGGTAACTCAGATCTCATGGTAACTTTGTGGTCCATTGTTAAATGTTCAATTTTCTCTAAGGCCCAATGGCAGGCTAAGAGCTGTCTCTCAAAGGTAGAATAGTCATCTTCATATTATGATAGATCCTTGCTCCTAAACTCCTAAGGTCTCTTCTGTGATTAATCTAGGAGCCTGACAAAGACTCCAAACAGCACCCCTATCTACCACTGAAACCACAAGCACATCAGGTTTGCAAGAGCATATGGTCCAAATGATAGAGCAGCCTGAACAACAGCCTGAACCCCTTGAAGAGCTTTTTCTGTTCCTGAACCAACTCAAAACCAGTAACTTTCTGAGTCTAGGTACATGGGCTAGAGCAACACACCCAGCTGAGGAATGTGCTGTCACCAGAATTCAAATAGAATAACTAACCATTCTTTTTCTGTCTTGGTGATGGGAGGAGCCAAGCACAATAACAACCTATCCTTCACCTTAGAAGAAGAGTTGGCCTTGCAAACTGAAACCAAATTACTTCTGGTGGACCTTATGGACAGCTACCAAGAAAAGGGCATTTGCTAGATCAGGAGCCATGTTACTACGCTCAAGTAAGGATACTACATCTGGTCCAGCAGCTGCAACTGGAGTCACTGTCATTCTCCACAATACGTCTGTCTTCTTCACTGGCCAGATAGACTTGAAGGGATATGTGATAGAAGCCACTACTTCTTTCAAGTCCTTGATAGTGGCACTAATTTCTGCAATTCCTCAAGGCATATGATACTGTTTCTTCCTGTCTTCCATAGCCTTTCCTAATATAATAGCTCTCACTTCACAGATCAGAGAACCAACATAAGAATTTGCCAACTTCAAATTATGTATCTATCCCACTTATACTTTCAGGACTTGGGAAATAGCACAAGATGAGTTTGAGGACCAGTTAGGCCTACTATGAATTAGACTTCAGCCAAACTCCATTAGTCACCTGACTTCTAAAAGTCCCTACTTTAACTAGAGGACAACGTTTCTTGGGGTCTCCTGGAATCAGCCTAATTAAGAACCACTATCTAAGAGACCCCAGAAAGTCTGATTGTTTCCTTTCTCCCAGTGTACAGTTACCCCTGTCAAGGGTTGTCAATCCTTCTGAGGAAGGACTGGGAAAAGGCTAACAGTAAAGCTCTTATACATTTTATCAAAGCTCTTTTTCATGAGAACCTAATTGTCCCTTCATTAAAGGGCTTCTGGGATAGCAAACTGGCTCAAGTCTGGAACTTGGTTTATGAGCAGAGATACATTTTGCCATGATCCCAACGAACCCTTTCATTAGTTTGAGAATTTTTCCACTTAAACATATCAAATAAAAGTACAGTAGGCATCTTATCTATTTCACACCTGGAAAGACCATGATTGATTAGCCAGCACCCAAGGACCCTGTGTGTCATGCTGCCATAAAGTTTGCCTATGCTGCTCAGTATGGGTCAGGCCATTATGAACATTGTTTTATCTGTGCTGCCCATTACAATAACTATGATAACATTGCCTTTGTCAATTTAGTCCTGCCATCTGGCACCTGATACCTTAGAGTTCAGTTGTGCCCACTGCATTTAGTTTATCCAAATGAACAACAATGTCTCCAACCCTAAGGTCTGGCACAAGAAAAAAAGGTGACATCAAAGTTTCTCAAATGAACAGATCTCTCCCCATCACTATTTTGTGTCTAATAAAGTTTAGTGAAGGGCATATATTCTGGGTCTTTCTATTATGGAGGATTGGGTTTTACACATCATACCCACTCTAGCCTTGCACTTTCCCTGAGCCTTAAAATCCTGTCATCATTGGGATATCAGGCATCTCTAACTCTTTTTCAGAAGGCCATCTTTTGACAAATGCTTCAACCAACTATTCAAACTTTTGATACTCATGTTTAACTGTGTGAGCTTCCAAATTAAACCTAGAATTTCCATTCAGTGGGCCTATATCCATAAACTCAGTCTGATCCAGTTTTATTTTTATTCCACTATTATCCCACACCCTTAAGATTCGTTTCCACACAGATGCAACACACTTCTGCTTGAATGAATTAGTAAATTCATTGTTTTGTAGGGCAGTGCATTCCCTCATGGACTATACTTTCTGCCTCCCATATGAGAGCCTGTTTAGCCTTAAATCTAGTTATAGGTCTAGAAGTAACTACTGATAGGTCCTGAGAGATATCAGTATTGTCTTGCCTGACATATTCTTCAGAGAAAGCCACTGTTGGTTTAGCAGATGGTGGATGGTTAATTTCCTCAGTAAAAAATGGAAGAAGCAATAGTTCAGGGACTGAGAGTGAAAATACAACTTCTGCTGAGAGAGGAGAGACTGCTTCCTCAGGTGAGATTAAACCCTAGAGAATCTGAGGGTTCAAACTCCTCAACTTCAGTTGGGTCCTCCCACACATCTCCATTTCTAGTTACAGGATCCTATTTTTTTTTAACCAATTGATACCAATTAACCACTGACAACCTGTGAGGCTGGAACTTGAATTTTCAGTCATTCAGCCAACCTTATAATGAGGCTTCAGTTTGATTCTCCCCCAACTTGTACTCTGTGCTCACTGGAGAGAGATTCTCTTCCAGGTCACACTTAGGAAACTGTAGATGGTTTATGTGCATCTGGAACCTGTCAGTGTTATCATTGAAGTCACTGTCCTTCACAATTTGCTGAGATGATAGGCAGTGGTTCATTTTATCATAAAGTTTTTTCTTTTCCTTTGCCATTTTATTCCAAGATGCTAGGAACAACTGACCAGCCGTTTCCTTATTTTTCCACAAACTTTCAAAAGTTTTATAGACAGGGTCACCAAATCCATTGCCACCACAATTGGTGAAGCAGAATCATCAAATGCATTCATCTCCCGAAGTGTGTAAAATAGTTTACACAGTGCACTTTCAGGGGTAAACTTCCGAGCTTCCAGGAAAGTCTTCAGAAACTGGAGAGGTTCCAGTCACTACAGGTGCTGGCACTTTGAGAAACCCATTTCAGATTCATTAAAACTTCATCCTTGTATTTCTGTTGCTCTAGAACCACTCCTAGTACTGTTAGAGTGTGTGTGTGTGTGTGTGCATGTGCGTGCGTGCGTGTGTGTACTGGGGGGATTCATTAGAATGGCTACAAGCTATGGTCTAGCTAGTCTAAGAAGGCTGTCTACCAACAGAAGTTCCAAGAATATAGTAGTTGTTCAGCCTGTGAACCTGGGTGTCTCAAATGCATTTCAGGATTCCAAAGAAGGCTCTAATGCCAGTGAAGAAATGGACTCGATAACTTGAGAGCGGGAGTGAGAGCAAACAGGCAAAGAGAGAGCAAGCTTCCCTCTTCTGTGTCTTTCATACGGGCTGCATGTCAGAGGTATGGTGAATCTTCCTACCTTAAAAGAGCTGGATTAATGGTTTATCATCCCACCAGAAAGATCTATTCAGATTAGAAGAAGTGGTTCTTCCCACTTCAAATGACTTAATTAAAAAAAAAAAAGTCCCCCACAGGTGTGCTCAGCCTTTGGGTTTTAATTAACTTCAGACATAGTCAAATTGACAACCAAGAATAGCTATCAGTCCCCAAAATAATTCCCAGGATGTCCTCTTTTCATTGTCATTTTAAGGCCACAGGTAATGTTGGGTGAACACCAGATACCAATCAAAAGCCAAATAATTTAGGCATCAGTATTTAGCAAAGAAAATTATTTAAGTTATTTAATTATTTAAGTAGTCACTATATAATTATATGTGATTAGAGTAAATCACAAAAAATCAAAACAATAGCTATAAAGCCAAAGGCTCCGAGCCGAGTGATTGGTTAGAATCACTCAAGCAGAAGTAGACATGAACCGGGTGTTTGTGTGTGTTACTTCCTGAACTCCTATTAACAAGTAGGCATCACAGTATCATTTTACAGAGGAATCTTTAAAAGAATTGACTATTAAACAAAAACAGCTATAGACATTTCTACAAGGAATACCCATGAATAGCCAATAAGCACACGAAAAGATGCCCAACTGCATTAGCCATTAGGGAAATGCAAATCACTTAAGTGGGAGAGCACTTCACAGCCCTCCTTATGGATATAATTACTTTCAAGTGGAAAATAATAAATGTTGAGGAAAATATGGAGAAGTCAGAATTCTCAATCATTGCTTGTGGGGGTGCTAAAATGGTCCAGCCATTTGTGACAGCAATCTGGCAGCCCCCTCAGATGATCAAAGCAGGAGTTATCACATGACTCAGCCATTCTATTCCTGAGTATAGGCTCATAAGAAATGAAAACGTGTACACAAAATCTTTACAGTACTGTTCATAATGTTCAGTAATAGTTGTAACAGCCAAGAGATGTAGAGGATCCAATGTCTATAAGCTGATGAATGGATAAGGAAAATGTAACATTTCCAAACAAGGAAACATTATGAATCGCAAATAACAATCAAGTTTTAATGCATGCTAGCACAGAGAAAAACCTTAAAAACACTATGATAATAAGACAGGCAAAAATATCGCATATTCTATGATTTCATCTCAAATATCCAGAACAGTGAAGTCCATAAAGACAGGGTGGTTGATTAGGACTGGGGAAGGGTTTGGGGGCTGTGGAAATGATACCTACAGGGTAAAGGGTTTCTCTTTAAGTCATAAAAAATTATAAGACTGATTATGGTAAAAGTCACACATAATTTTATATATACTAAAACCCACTGAACCATAAAATTTAAGTGTGTGAATTATATGGCTTGTGAATAAAACATCAAGGAAGTTATTTTATGTGGTTGAAGTAGTAAAGGCCATGGAAGCTGTGATGTCCCAGCACTTGACAAGTCTTTGTTCTTTATTTTATCTTAATAAAGTTTTATTTCTCAATTGTGACAGCTGCTGCTCCGTTGATCGTCACTTCAGTAATGCTCCTTGGCACCTGTGGAGACGTTAACACTACAGTTCCCCAACCTGTTGTGCCTGATAGTTTCCCTGCTTCCTTTTCATTCCATCCACTTGGCTTCCTCCACAAAGCACTGAATTGTTAGGGTAACTAATAAAATGAGTCTTTAACACTCTTCCAAATGGATCCTAAGCTACAGACAGCAGGTGTTTATGTGGGGATCTTTGTTTTCACAGTTCCTGTGAAACAGGCTGCAGAAGATGCCTGCTGTTTGCCCAGATCTGAGCTGGATATTGTGATGAGAAAGACAAGATTTCCATTGGTGAGGAGCTAGGATCAAAGCTCCATCTCTACCCGAGGGCAGATGTTCAGGATCAACTTCACAAACTTTCCTGAAGATTCAGGAAGGAAACCGGGATTCTGCTGTGCAGAATAATCCCTCAGATCAAGCCTCTTTGTTTCTTATAATGTGTGTATTATATAATTATGTATATTATATATAATAGGCACTTATCACTTTTTCTACCAACAAGTGTATTAGTTAGGATCCTGCTGTGGTGATAAAACACCTTGATTAGAAGCAGCTTGGAAAGGGCAGGGTTTATTTCACCTCACAGATTACTACCTATTGCTTAGGTAAGGTAAGGCAGGGACCTGGGTCAAGAACCAAAGACAGGAACTGATGCCGAAGCAATAAACAAATGCTGCTTACTAGCTTGTGCCTCTACCTTTCCATATCATTTGAAAACAGCTGCCCAAGGGGAACAATAGCCCCAATGATCTGGGTCTACCCACATCAATCGTCAGTTTTAAGAAAATGCACTACAAATTTGGCCATAGGCAGATCTTATAGAGCCATTTTCTCAATGAAAGGTCTCTCGTCCCAAATTCTAGCATGAGTCACATTGACATAAACTAACCAGGACACCAAGCATAGTATTTTCTTTTGTGTAAGTCTCACGGGCTCACTGAGGAAAATCCATTCACTAGACAGAATTTGAAATGTTAACCCAATATTTGTCACATAGCAGATAAGAATAGAGACACGGGAAAAGACAAAACTTCCCTACTAGGATAACATCTTCTCCCCAAGTGTCAGGATGACTCTGGAATAGGCCCCAGAATGCTATATAATACTGACAAATGATAAACTTGTCCTCAGAGATGTGCCAGTAAGATTCAAGTGGGAAGGCTATGGCTTTCTTTTTTCCTGATGTAATGGAGAATGTGCAGTCAAGAATTTACCCAGCTTTGAGGAGCTGGACCCAGGCCCCCTACACATTTGTAGCAAATGTGCAGCTTTGCGGGTCCCCTAATAAGTAGAGTGGGAGCTGTTTCTGATTCTGATCCCTGACATTGGATCCCTTTCCCCTACCTGAACCACCTGGTTGGGCCTCAGTAGGGGAGGATGTCTCTAGTCCTGCTGGGGCTAGATGTCCCAGGGTAAGGTGGTAACCAAGGGGGCCTCTCTTTCTCTGAGGAGAAAGGGAGGTGGCAATGTGGAGAGAGATTTGTGAGGGTGGGACTGGAAGGAGAGGATAGGAGGGAGGGGTTGTGATGGGGATGTAAAGTGAACTTTAATAAAAGAATTTACCCTGCCTTCAAAGTAAGTCTGACCTTTCATTGTTGGAACATCATATCTGAAAGAACAGACCTTCTTTTGTAGGCCACCCTACCTATCCTGGCAAGGTGATTTAGGATGGTTACTGGCTATGCCATGGCCTTACAGTGGAAGCTGGCCACATCAAATGGTAGCAAATCGACTTGCTGTGGGACATTAGTGTCCATCCATCTTCGGAAGGGGTAGAAACTGGAGGTGGAGGTCAGCGTGGTGAGCCACGCATCATGATAGAACTGAACACTGAGGCACAAGGAAGCTGCCCTGCTCTGTGCCCATGGTCATACAGGGATGTCAGAAGGATAAGACCACCCTGACTTCTGAGAAGAGGATGATGGAGAAGCTTCATGTCTCGTTCTGATTCAGAACATTGCTCTACAACTCTCTTTCTTTGGCTTGTTTTAAATATAGCCTTTCCTAGTTTAAAAAAAATGTAATGAACAGTATGTTAATAATGGGTTGACCTGTAAGTTATTCTAGAACAATTTTACTCATTGGATAGCCTTGGAACTTTTCCCAAACTCTAAGTTTGTTCCAGAAGTGAGGGTGGTCTTAAATGAACTGTGTTCCTTCTGACTGTAGTCATCTTACTTAGGCAATAAATCAGGGCACAGAGCTGGCATGTTTGAATCAGGGAGGCCATACTCACTGACTAGTTCAGCCTGCCTCAGGACTGGGTCTCCTCTTTCCTTTCACTCTCTCCTGAATTCTCAATGGCTACTTATTTCTCTCACATCTTCTGACTTCTCTGACATCTGTTCCACATTACCAAAATTTAGAAAAAAAAATAGGAAGAAATTGTTTACATGGAAGTACAGATGTTCATAGCAACTGGGGATGATGCCAAATAACCAGGCCGGGTGGTATAAATGATAACGAACGTCCCCAAAGGGTTCAGCTTTGACTGACAGGTTAGCTAAAGGCACCCCACTGCCTAGATTTGGATCTTACCTTGCCAGCTGCTGGCTGTAAACCTGTCTCCCCACCATTCAGTGGGCACTAAGAGTGACTAAAAGTGACTGCTGCTTGGGTTTCTTGTAGAATGAAATAATCTAATCCTTTCAAGTAATTAGAATAGTGTTTGCCTTTAATAGGCACTTCATTAACAGTAGGGAAAAACATTCAGTACTGTTTTTTACTAGGACCTTATTCTCAGTACAAAGTTGCTTATGCTACCATTCATGGAACCATGGAGTCTGGGTAGCCTAAGATCTGGGCGAGAATGTAGCACAAAGGGAGTTCGTGCTTACCAGGGAAGAAGTCCTGGGCCCAATCCTCGGATCAAACTCATAAAACAAAGTAAAAAGTGAATCACTTGTCGCCTGTGTTACCTGAATCACTCAAAGAGGAATGTCACGATGTCATTCATTTTATTACAACCCCACCTGCAAAAGAAATTATTGCCAAAATTCAAAACATATAATTGAACCCACTTGTCTCTGAGTCTAATTGCTGTTTAGAGTCAATATGAAGTTTAAAGGAAAAAATTCTAAATAGAAAGAGGAAATTGAAGCTGTAGACATTCTTGGGCTGTGTCTCTTTTATCCCCAGCTATAGTTTCACCAACAAGCTTGCTAGAAACATAGACAACAATAGCCTATCCGGATCTGCTGTTAGAACTTGAATTTCAATAAAATCCAAACTAATTGACTGTTCATATTAATATATAAAAGCCTGGTCTCTTTATTCACATACCAATATCATCAAAGAAAAAGAAAAATCCAACAGAATAAAGAGACTTTGGACATATAGTATCTAAAGACAGCATTTAGGCATCCTGAGCCTAGACTGAAACAAAACAGCCAGAGAAAGATATATTGTTAGATAACTAAGGAAATTTGAATGTACAATAAGTACTGATTAATATTACATAGCTATTTTAAGGGTATGACAACCCTAACAATTAGACAAAAATTTTAAAAAATGTATGTTTAAATTCATTACCCATGAGATAACCTGTTCTGCAGACCTGACTATATCAAAAAAAAATGTTAATGAGGACAAAGATGAAAAACAAAATGTTTCTAATTGCTGGAACTGGGTAATAGGTACATGGTGTTTCATTACCACATGTTAATTCTACAATAAATTGAAATTTACATATAATATATCAAAATACTTAATAACTAATATGTATTAATTAATAATAAATTATTAAAATTTCATTAAAAATAATCACCTAGCATGCCTATAAATAAGATTTGTCAGGCCTCCAAACTCACGTAAATGTAGTATGGACTCAAGCTGATAAGATTCAAAAATGGAAGTTTTTAAATGAGCGTCCTGGCTGCTTTTCTATGCCCTCAGGCAATTTCCTTCTCTGCTTAGGAAAAAGACTCTGTGTCCTCTGTGATCCTAGCCTTCCCAGGCTCATGAAGCCATACTTAAATTTATGTGAATTAAGAGGCAACCTAATGAATGTTGTTTCTGAAGTAAAAGAAACTTAAAAAAAAAACAAAGACACAAACAAACATAGAACACCACCACCAAAAAGTAGGACAAATAGGTTCCGTGGGTCTCAATCCTCAGGAAAGGTCAAACGGGTTACAGCCCCGAGAAGGGAAGTAAGGAGGTTTAGGCAGCCTGCACAAGGCAAGTAGCCAGGGTTCCAGGTCTTGACGCTACCACATAGCGCCAGTGCCAGCAGCAGGGACAACAGAGGCGGGCAGCCACAGCAGCAGTGGTGGTAGGCAATGGCAGTGGTGTGGCCTGACTAGCCATGTGGCTCCAAGTTCTAGCGATGAAAGCTTCAGGAGAAAAAGCCCTTCTCCAGTGTAACAGTTTAGTAAAACAAACACTCTCAGACAATCCTTGGTGAAGTAACTTGTGTACTTTACTCCATGTGGACAGAGACTTTATAAGCATTGAGTAGGGTGGGATCCAGGGGAAGATGCTTCTCATTAGCTCAGTTTGAGATGCTAGTGATGCTCTATTAGCACGGGGAAGGACTCCAGGTATCTTCCCTCTGTGACTGATTGTCATGTTCATTTGGTGGCATTGTCCACTTGCCCCACAAAAGAAAAGAAAAGGAGGGGGAGGAGAGAAAGGGAGGGGAAGGGAGGGAAGGAGGTAGGACGGACGAACAGACATGGAGGAAGAAAGAAAGGCCAACATCTCTTTACTGACCTGTCAAATGTCACCTTGAATATGGTAGTACCAGGACTCCAGCTACCAAGAGGAGACACAGACAGAAGACAGGTTAGGAAGACATTCTGCAGGGAAATGAGTCGACAAGGTGGTAACAGGTGGATTTCCCCTTAACAACAGAGGTCCTGGGGCATCTCTCACCTCACTCACACCCAACACCCAGGCCACATTCCAAGGAGAATTTCCAAGCAGGATCCTAAATGAAATTTTCAAGTACCTGGTTTACAACTGTAATGAGCTACCCAGTGCCTTTATGAGATTGGAAGTCCTCTTCAGAACCACAGTGACAGACACTGCCATTTTCAAAATGCCCTCGGTGACTCCCAGCATCCAGGTCTTTCAAGAGTTCCCATCTCACATACATAATAATTCACCCTGGCCAGCCACTGCCACTGCCACTGCCCATCCAATGGGAGAGATTTACAGACTCCTTTCCTATAATATGCCAAAGTCAGCACTGGGAAGAGCTTAGACAGTTGAAGGACGAAAACTGTGCACATAAAATGAGATACAGAAGGGTAAGCACCCCCTCCCCCAGAGGGTTATATGGACAGGGGAGAGGTCTCCAATGATTCTGTGTCTCTCACGGTGGACTAACCTTTCTACCTGACTTTCGGGTTTTGTTACTTCTGTTGTGTGCGACAGGGTGACGGGTTATTTTGTAGCCCAAGTTAGGCTTAAATGCCTTACAAAGTGAGGAATCCTGATCCTCTTGCCTCCACACACAGATGTGTGCATGACACTGGTTTTCCTTGGCTTTTACATGGATTCTTTATTTGCTTCTCAAAAGCTTGGGGAGAACTGAGTTTCTCTTTTAACCAAACTGAAATGACAAACGGTAACTCCTAACTCCTTTTTGTAAAATGGGAATTTTATTATTCGGCACGCCAAGGGAAACAAAGGGAAAGGTGAAACCACTTTCTCCGTTTCCAGGAAAGTGACCAGTTGTGCGTGGCAGAAAGCTCATCACTCTGGGGGCGGCAAGTCTGTCACCCTGTGTCCATTTTCATTCATCACCTGAGCCACAGCCAAGAGGATAAGAATTGCCGATTAGACCTTGCTTCTCCCCGAGAGTCCTCCATGAATCTGAAGGCTCAATCTTACCCAACAACTGTAATCTGTCTTCCTGTTGTTGTTTATTTTAACTCTAGGTTGATTTACACATATTGATTAACTAGATAAGCTGGGAGGGACAGAAGAACCCAGCACTGTCCTGCTAAGCTTGAGGCTCAAACATGAAAGATGAGCTTTTCACGAGCTCCTTGGAGTGAGGTAGAGGGCTCCTTATTGGCAGGATAACTGCAGATTTATTACAAGATTGAAGGTTGCTATTAACATCCAGGCAGATTTAGAGAGAGATCGGGAGTAGGTATTTCAGTGAGTTTTAAGAAATACCCCCGTTGAAGGAATCAGAGAAAGGACTGAAAGAGCTTGAAGGGGCTCGAGACCCCATATGAACAACAATGCCAACCAACCAGAGCTTCCAGGGACTAAGCCACTACCCAAAGACTATACATGGACTGACCCTGGACTCTGACCTCATAGGTAGCAATGAATAGCCTAGTAAGAGCACCAGTGGAAGGGGAGGCCCTTGGTGCTGCTAAGGATGGACCCTCAGTGAATGTGATTGTTGGGGGCGGGCGGTAATGGGAGGAACACCCATATAGAAGGGAAGGGGAGGAGTTAGGGGGATGTTGGCCCGAAACCAGGAAAGGAATAACAATCGAAATGTAAATAAGAAATACTCAAGTTAATAAAAAAAAAAAAAAAAAAAAAAAAAAAAAAAAAAAAAAAGATTGGCCCAAAAAAAAGAAAAAAAAATAGATTATTTATTTAGAAGAAATTTTGCGATTCAAAAGATCAAACCCAGCTCAAAGCATATTAGCATGTTTCACACGGCTGCTGTTCTCAACCCACCTCCTCCCCATCTGCCCTCCCTCACAGACCAGTATCACACACACACAAATAAAACATGTTTTTATTTTTAATTGTGTGCACATGTGGATGTCTACAGATGGGTATATATCTGTGAGGGCAGGTGCCAGTGGAGTCCATAAAAGGGCATCGTATCTCCTGGAACTGGAGTTACACGTGGCTGTGAAGCCCCATATAGTGCCTGGGAACTAAATTCAGGTCCTCCATAAGAGTAGTACACATTCTTAACCACTGAGCCATTTTGCTGAAGCCTATCCGTAAATTCCAGCCTTGGATTTACTTGTATAGCTATGCATTTGATCAGCTTCACACACTGGCTGCTTTCAGTTGTCAGATAATAACATTAAATACGCTCTCTGAGAAAACTAAGAAAAGGACCTCTCAGTTCTGCTCCTGATGCTCAGCGCTAATCTCTAACGCTGCATTTTAACACAAGTTGTAAATAGCAGGGATTTTGCTCACACTCGTGTTGAGCTTTCCTCCCTGAATGTCTCTGATGCTCAGAATCAGTGGCTTTCTGCATAAAATATGTAGGATATGACTGTTGGTGTCCGTAATACATAGGAAATGAAGGTTCAGCGTCTATAGAAATGACTGCATTTATATTTTGTATCACTTAAGTTCAAATACTACTCTAAAATTACATTGTATATGTGGTGCATGTGCATGCTTGTGTGTGTGTGTGTGTGTGTGTGTGTGTGTGTGTGCCCATGTTCATATGTGTTCATATGGAGTGGAAGCCAGAGGTTGTAGTGATGCTGACATAAGCCTTGAATATCCAGAGCCACCAGAAGTTGGGAGAAACTGTTAGTCTCAAAGGTAGGAAGGGAAAGACTACTGGCCCAAATCATCATGGTCATACCCATCCACAGACATCCACACATAAGATAAAGTAAAAATATTTTTATTTATATGGGGGAATGCTAGTCTGTGACGTAGGGCAGCTGGGGAAGAGTTAGATCAAAAGCAACAGCTGTGTAAAACATGCTAAAATGCCTGTAAACTGGGCTTGATCTTCTGAATAGTGATTATTACATTAATTAATTACATTAATTAAGTAATTACTTAAAGCAAGCTTTTTTATTTGTGTACATGGGCTGCCTCTCCTTATGGGGTTTGAGAGGTCAGAGTTGGATATGAGGAAGGCAAGGCTTTTATAGCTCAAGGGTAAGGGGTTTCTAAATGGGGGATTTGGCAGGCAAAATAGTGGGGTTACAGGAGCAGAACATAAGCATAAGAAGTTAGTCCTAACATCCTCTTTAAACAGAGACATGGCAGCAAGATGGTCCTAACAAGGTAGCCATAATCATAGCAAAGTGATCATATTACTTTCTGAAGCAAAAGGAGAACTGAAGATGGTTATAAACAACTTGTTAAAACAAAGACATGATTATCAGTTCTGGAAGAGGCAGTAGAGAACCAATCACAGTTAAGGTTGCAGGTGGGGTACAGCCCAGCCCAATTCTTGAAAACCAGAAGATTAATTATAAACAGGAATGAGCATAGTTTGTCTTTACTAGAAGATGCCTAAGATGGGAACAGGCTGGCTCTTCAAAACCAGAAGAAATCCTTCCCTGAAATCTTCAAGAAGGAACCAAACCTCCAACCTCAGGCTGGGCATTTATAGACTCAAGAGCTAGGGAAGATGAAGTTTCTATTGCTTTTAAGGCCATTTTGCCATAGCAGCTCTAGTGATATACTGGAGTCATAAACGTAAACTATGAATACCAATCTACTATTTCCAAAGACAATCATTCATGCTTTTGTGCCATTGGCTTACGTCCTGGAAGCTTCCATTGCTTCAACAACCTATTTGAAACCTGAGATGTCTCAATTTTATAAGGAAAGCTTTCAAAGATGATAAATTGATTAGATGATTCTGTTTCTTATAGGAAATTTATCAAGCAGATGCACCATACTTGGTAATTATTGAATTTTAACATGGAAAATGGAGTTGATTTCCCTCGCCAAGAGACTTGGAACGTCTTTTCTTACATGAACAGTAACACAGATGGATTTTCACATGTTAAATAATTTAAAACCTTGAATTTGTATGACATTCTCAAAAAACCTTCTTCTAGATATTAAAATAATGAAATCTTTTTGACAAATGTTTAGTGTTTGTGCTTCATCAATAGTGGGTGAAGAATAGCTCATAAGCTAATATTTTTCACCTATGTGTTTTGACAAGCAAGCTGTAAACAGACAACTTGTACTATACTCATATGTGACCCACAATCTGCTGACACTGGAATTGCTGGTGACTGTTGCCAGTCTTCCTAGTGGAATAGTCACAGGCTTAATGTCATTTGATTCGGGTTATCGCTTGGATAAAATAATAATTAGATGATTCTTTTTATTGCCCGTTTAGTCTCTTCCTCACTTTGCCCCAACTGTAAAACATGATTTATGTTCAAGTAAAATCTTTCCAGATGTTTTGGGGAAATTAAAAGTGTGTATCTTATCTCTGTTATGAGCCTAAAGAATAGAAATTAACCTTTCCATGTCAAAACAAACCTCTTCGTTGGACTTGAAAGAACTCTTTTCCAGGCTAAAGAAAAAGTGCTACATTTCTGGTATGAATGGGCCCACTGACGATTGCCTAGTACTGCCAAGCATAGAGTCTGGAAACATCTCAACAGAGATCTGAAAAAAAAAGTTTCCAACATAAATGAATCTTAATGATCTGCTCACACTCAGGAGGGATAAATAGAGTTCTACCCTTATAGCTCTTTATCTCCTCCAGTCTGAGGAATCTGGCTAGCATCTCTGTCAGGTAATGCCAAGTAGACTTCTTTCATTATGATGTGAGACTGATTTCCCACACTTCCCTTGTCAGAGCTCAGCAAATCGAATGCCTGATGGTTAATATATTCCTGTCTGTCTCGAGCTCTGCTTAGCAGCCACCGAGAAGGGTAACAGCCAATGACAAGTTTGTCATTAAAAATCAAAACATGAAGATTACAAATGTAAATTTCATTTCCCTTCTCAATAGATATATTCTTCAGCTGCTGAGGAAATAGGCAAAGTTGAACCAGAAACGTAATCTAGATCCATCTCTAAATATTCAGAAAAGAGGTCTTGTGTTGTTTGTGTTTCTCAATGTTCCTATCGCGCTCCATTTCTCCTTCAGTCTTCACTTGAGTAGCCACCTGTCCACCCAGCCAATTGATCAATCCAAACTCTGGAGTCCTTCATCCATCCAGCTAATCCCAAATGTCTAGTTCTCCAACCACTCTAGGGAATGTTTCTTACAGAACATAGCTAATTACCTCTGTCTTTGTAACCACCTCTCTCTTCCAAAACACCATCGTCTCCGGTCTAACATCAATGGCTTCTGGCTCACTCAATTTTACTCGATCCCAATTTGTTTTCCATCCACTGTCATTCCCCCCACCCCCCACAAAGCTCCCCATGATGCAGTCCTGTTGAGGTCAAGCCTTGCTGAATTCCTTATCCTGAAGTCCTGCTGTTCTTGAACACGCCCACTCATCCTCCAGGAATTAATTTATGCCTCAGCCTATTTCTGTCCCCCAGAAGCCTGCCCTGCCTCCTAAGTTGAATCTCTTATTCCCAGCTTGCATCATCACTTAGAGACATACTCTTTTAATACAACAGTATTTACTTAATATCAGTCCTTCCCCATACTGAATTTCCCATTTCTCAGGAGCAGGAATCACCCTATTGTTCAGGGTTCCACCTCAGCATGTAACATAACTCCTGTCATAGTGGGTGCTTGATAAATACTTCTCCATAATAGTAATACTTCTACCTTTGTGTACAAAAGGAATACTGCCTTTTCTTCCTACAATTATCAAAAAAAAATCAATTAGGTCTCCCATTTACTCCATTATCTGTGTATCTATCTGCTAAGCCATGGAGTAGCTTAGCTTTCACATGTTTGATCTGTGTGAAATGGAAGGTGTACAAAAGCAAGAAAGATGTTCTGGGATGGTCAACATTTGGCTAAAACTTCGAGGGGTTAGATCTAATATCTTTTAATGTTTGTTTTAGTTATTGATATCTTACATAATGATGCTTAAAGAAAATACTTCAAATACATTTTATAGGTAAACAGTTATTAAATCAAAATATTAAAAGCTTCAGGGGAAGTTATAATTTCAAACTTCTGTGTTTGCTGGAATACATTTTAAAGGGCAGATTCCAACCACAAAACTTTGAACCCCAAACTTATCCTGTCTACAAGAAATGCGGGTATCCGGGGTGCAGCAGAGACTGAGAGAATGGCCAACCAATAACCTAATAACCTGCCCAACTTGAGGCCCATCCCATGGGCAAGCACCAGTCTTTGTTACTATTAATGATACTCTGCTATGCTTGCAGACAGGAGCCTAGCATGGCTGTCCTTTGAGAGGCTCTACCTACCAACTGACTCAGGCAGATGCAAAGACCCACAGTCAAACAGTGGATGGAGCTTGGGGGCTCATATTAAAATAGGAGGAAGGCTTGCAACCCCTAAGGGGATAGGAACTCTCACAGGAAGACCAACAGAATCAACTAACCTGGACCCTTGGGGCTCTCAGAGACTGAACCACCAACCAAAGAGCATACACAGGCTAGACCTAGGTCTCCCAGCACATATGTGCAGCTTGATCTTTATGTGGGTTCTGAATAACTGGAGTGGGAGCTATCCCAAAAGCTGTGGCTTGAATGTGGGATATCTTCTAGCTGGACTGCATTGTCTGGCCTTAGTGGAAGATGATTCACTAAGCCCTGCAGAGATTTGAAGTATCAGGGTAAGAGGATATCCAGGAGTGCCCTCACCTGATCAGACAAGAAGGGGATTGGGTATGGGGAAAGTATTCTGGGGGGGTAGCCAGGAAGGAGCAGTGATCGATCGGGATGTAAAGCAAAAGTAAATAGATGATAGATAGATAGATAGATAGATAGATAGATAGATAGATAGATAGATAGATAGATACAAGGCAGAGCTTCAGCACCCAGTCTGTTCTACTTCTAACCTGAGACAACACCTACCTTTCAGTATAGTCTTACTGTAGCATGGATGTGAGCTCCATCTGCAGTTACTCAAATGCATGGTTCTGTGGAGGTGTCCCCATGAAGAACTAAGCAAATGACAATATGCAAATCCTAGTCTTAATGGGTGAAGAAGGCAAGATATTGTCTCTGACATAGGAAGTGCAAAGGAACTTTCTACAGAGAGCAGATGAAAATCACCTTTTAGGCATGGAGGTTAATGCAAATACAGGGCAATGGAAACTGGTCTGCTTTCCCCCTCACATCCAGAAGTATTAAAACATAACGCAGAATTATTTGTTCTGTGCTCGGGTGACCAGCTTCCCCAGAAGCTGCAAGCAGTTTTACCCAGAGCCCCTTCTTCATAGTTTGAATGGATGCTAATGAAACTACGTTCTGGCTAATAGACCATCTGCTACTTTCTGTGTTGCAGAGAGGGAGAGCATCCATTCTCTCTGAATTTAGTTCTTGCTAGCTCCAGGGAGACCATGGTTCTTCCTGGGTTGACAGCTCCAGCACGGCCTCTGGCTCCTGCATTTTTCTCCTTGTCTCTGAGAGAAGCACAGAGGTGGCAGGGGAGCTGCTTAGAGATCACTACTCTGTCAAGAGAGGCCATTTAGGACAAGAAGAACTCCTCAGGGGACCTACCATCTTCCCAAAGATTGGGGCCAAAGGATATATCCTTCCTCCTGCCAGGAGGGGTGGATGTAATGAGATGCCCATTCTTGGGAGAAGGATCCATTATAGACAGCACTGTATAAAGAAGGCATAAGCATTCAGCAAAGTCAGATGCTCTCAGCTTCAAAGAAAACCTTAGGTATTTCAGACACCTAAACTTTAGTGTTTTCTAAAAGGAATTCTATAAAAATCAGAAAGCTATTCAAAAGGGGAAAGGGAAAAGGCAGAGGGAGAGAGAGAGAGAGAGAGAGAGAGAGAGAGAGAGAGAGAGAGCTCTCTTCACAGTTAAAAACACTTGAGAAATCACTAAGATTTCCAGAACTTCCTGAAGAGTCACACTACTATGAGCTAAATTACAATATTCAACATTTTCAACATTTCCCTAATCTGTGTAACTCTTTTTACAGAACAGCTATATCGTTGGCATGCTGTTGGCTGGGAGTGGCAATACCCAACCAAAAATATCTCAGGCAATGTAGACAACTTAATATTTCAAACAGCCACCATCACACCAGACAGAGATTTTTCTTAGCCCAGGGACTCTGGAGGCCGTAGTGCTGGTGAAAGACTCCACTGGTATTTTCCTCCTGAGAACAGACCTGGAATAGTTGACCATCATTTTCTTGGACAATGACATCTCCAGAGTAGAAATATGACTCCCCATGGGCCTCTCTGTCTTTTTACCTAGGAGGAAAATCTTTCCCAGACACCATCAGATAGCTACTGCTTGTATATCTTTACCCCAAAGTAGGTCAGTGGGGCCTACTGAGGGAATGTCTGGATTTCCCAGGACTCTGTAGGAAAACAAAGGCAAGAATGAAGGGGATTTCAGCTCAGCAGGGTGAGACAGCCAAGATCCATGTTCCCTTGGGGCTGTTGTTCTAAGCCTCACAGTGGGGTGTTGGGGCAGTTCTGCTTCCCACTGAGTTGGATATGTTTCCCACAAAACTCCTACACCCTAACCCTTGACCTCAGAATGAGACCTTATTTGGAAATGAGATCATTGCAGATGTAATTGGCTAAGATAAAGTCATGAGGTGGGTCATGAGTACAATGTGGTTGGTGTTTTTAGGAAAAGGAGAACTTGAGCTCAGACACAAAAGCTATGGAAACAGAGAGGAAATGGGGGTGGGGGGCAGAGACCACCCAAGATTTCCAGCAAAACCTCAGATGTTAGAGGCAAGGACTGGAGTACGCTGTCTGTCCCTTGACCCCCTTCCCATCTCCACAATCTACAGAAATGAATCAACCCTATCAAATCCTTGATCTCAGGTTTCTAGGCTCTAGAGTCTATCTTCACCTATGAGCTGATACTTCTTGCGACTGTGACATCCTGTTAGAGCTACCATATCAATAATCCACTCTTTCATACATGAGCACCAACACTCTCGGTGACAAGCCCCTCCTCCTCTTCTTCTCAAAATGCGTAAGAATCCTGGAGTGGAGAACAGATTGTTTCAGTAAGGAATAAATAATGAGGACCAAGCAAGTGTGATATCTTCTTCTGCTGGATAACCAACAGAGATAGGAACAGAAGAAGCTGTACTTGATACTGATGGCAAATCAACCAGTATAGCATTACCTTCCACTAGGAAGATAAGCCATTATTCGTACCCAGGCTCTACTCAGTGGAAGTCCAAAGGGAGCCTGGAAAGAATCAGACCTGTATGCAACACCAGCGCACACATGGGTCCATGGCCAGACCCTTACTATTTCTCCTCTCATCTCAGATTTTCTGTTTTTACCCCTTTCCCTGTCTGATAAAGAGCTATGTCTAGCTCTCCACATTGTCACCAAACAGGCTGGCCTTGTGGATGTCACTCTGTGGAGTCACAGAAGGCTTTGCACTTACAATGCCCTGGCATGGGTTCAATGAACAGCTATTGTCATCTTGGAATCTTTAATGTTTTGAAGAAAGGACTTTATTTTGCACTGGGCTCTCAAAAATCTATCCCAGATCATCTCTTCACTCTGAAATGTACGCTGTATTGCAGTGCATGTCAAAAGCCAAGAACTGATTACTTTTTAAGGGAATGAGCTGAGAGTCCTAGCTGGGAATATCAGCAGGAGCACAAGTAGACAATGTGCTGACTAATGTGCCACTCCTGGGATGAATGGTGTGGCTGCTGTCTTTCATACTGTACAGTACAAATCTTTTCAACATAATGTTTTGATTGATTATTTGGGAATCTCACACAGTGCATATGATCACACTCACTTCCCAGTCCTTCCAGATCAATGCCCTGCACCCTTGTGCCCCATCCCTTGCTAAAAAGAAGAAGCAGAGGCAGAGGCAGAGGCAGAGGCAGAGGCAGAGGCAGAGGCAGAGGCAGAGGCAGAGGCAGAGGCAGCAGGAGGCAGAGGCAGAGGCAGAGGCAGAGGCAGAGGCAGAGGCAGAGGCAGAGGCAGAGGCAGAGGCAGAATTAGAAGAGAAGAAGAAAAAGAAGAAGAGGAAGAGGAGAAAGAGGAGGAGGAGGAAGAGGAGGAGGAAGAGGAAGAGGAGGAGGAAGAGGAAGAGGAGGAGGAGGAAGAAGAGGAAGAAGAAGAGGAAAAAGAGGAGGAGGAGGAGAAAACACACACCAAGTCCAATTTGTGCTGCCCATATACTCCTTGAAGCATAATCAAATTCCATGTAGCCAACCCCTTAAAGAAAACTGAGTCCTCCTCACAGCATCACCCTGCCAGAAACCATCAATTATGAAGACCTACACTTCTGCATACCTATCACAGATTTAAAGGGCTCATTTCGGTGGCTTCCTGTTTAGACTATTTCTTTACAGAAGGTTGGGGGAAGATTTTCTCAGAAGTCTCATTGTCTCTCATTCTCAACTGTGAATCTGCAGCCATCAATACCACTGGGGGAAAGGGGAGCTTCTTGGCTGTAACAGCCAATGAAAGCAGGCATCATGAACTGCCACATGGTTTATGGCAATAGCATGGAACAGGGATGTCCACACAGCCCCTGGCAGCAGCACAGAACATGGACCTTAACAGGGCCTCCCATGATGGGCTGCAACTTGTAGTGGGTCATTAGATCACACCATTGAGTGAAGGCCAGCATGGTTTTAGAATAAGATAGGTTAGAATGGATTAGATTGTATCAAAGGCACAGAGGCAGAATAGAAGTCAAAGAAAGCTTTATAAATAGCATTTAAGTTACAGAGGTTTAAAGGTTAAAGTCTGGGACTCATCTTTGAAAAAGTTTAAAAGCCATTGCATTGAGACTCTAGATGCTAAGTTGAGGCAAAGACCACACCCAGCATAGTTTTATTGGAACACTGCTATCCTTGGTTTTTTTGTGTGTGTGCTATCCCCGGATGCTTTTATCCTACAAGGTCAAGCTTGAGCTTTTAAAACAGGAGGTAAAACTACTTTCTGGCCCTTTTCAAGGAAAGTTTGCTGTAACAATGTGAAATGAAGCTTGAAGAAGATATCTGTTTGTTTAAAGGAAAATAGAGGTTTGGTTTTGAGAGTAGGAAAGAAAAGATAAAATGGTTTAATGAACTACCTAGAAACAGAACATCTAAAGTAGATATACCCGGCCAACATGAGAAATCAAAGACCCCGGGGGACACAGTATAAGGACCAGGAAGTCCAGTTTCTCTGGATAATTGATGAAGACATGAGAAGGTGCTGGGGATTCCCATAGGATCCCAGTCCTCAGCAGGCATCTCCAGTAGACACAGCACACAATTTCATGACAAGAGTGACTGGAACTTCTGCCAGACTTTTGGAAGTATTGCCCTGGAGAAGCAGCCATGTCTGGACCAAGTCCTGCAAGAGAGAGCACCTTTTTCTGCACTTCTTCTACAGTGACAACTATGCATTTGGACCAGGACCACCTGGGCCCCAGTTGTCATCTCTGCCCTTAGAATCTTCCCAGACTGCTAGTCCCCATCTGTGCCAAGGCACTCCCCCATATGCTTCAAAGTATACAATGTCCTCAGAATGTCCTGGGGGTGCTTCTCCTTATGCACAGCCCAGAGTTGACCCATTGGTCCTCTGAATCTTTCTATGCTTTGGCCCTCATGTGTCTGTGTTTTCATCAAGAGCACGCTGGCACAGGTACCCAGCCTACTCTCTACCATCTCCTAGGTTCTTCTCCAGGCCATACCACAGAGACCTGTGGCATCATTATGCCACCACAAATGATTTTCAACACACCCATTCCTCAAAGCTAGAGGGCCCTGCTAACATTCTGCTTCACTGTATGAGCTAAGTAGTGGCTGTGCCTCATCACCTGAGGCTTCCCTCCACCCCTAGCCCTCAGCACATTCCCCATCCTCTTCTCTGACGGTAAAGAGTCAAGGCAGCCTGTGCACTAACATTGCCACTATCATTTCCTGGTTGAAAGAGATGAAATTAGCCTGAAGGAGTTTATCTTACAAAATGAGTACCAAGAGATGGTTTCTGGGTATGTTTTTAAAAAAAGTAACAATTTGTCTGGACAGAAATAAAACATAAATCCATAAAATGTGTGTATATCTACTTTCTACCAAATACTCTAAAGCCCCACTGGTGAATTACTTGGTGTCACAGGGAGCCATGAAGTTTGTCATTGTAAATCACAATTGACCAGCCACATGTCTCCTCCAAAGTCCTTGCAAAATGTGGGTTTCTACACACACTGCCTGTTACACAACAATTGGCAAAGCATTACCTTTGAGACCCTGGTGCCTGACCATTCCAGAACAAAGCCCACTTATAGACAGCCTTCCTGAAAAGCTTCCACATGTCCACACAAAGTTCCAGCTTTCGAATGCCTCTACCCTGAGTAGCTCTGAATTGGTAGAAGTTTCTATGATTATAAATGCATGAACACTCCTAATACTAGGGTCTTTCCAAAAATCCCCATGCTAAGGCGAGTTTATGAATCATCAGTACTAAGTCACATCAAGAAAGATTCCAAATTGATGAGTCCATTCTAAGGAGGATTTGGCCTTGTAGATGTGGTATGCTGGAATATACAGGTAATCATCATTTGACCTGCATTTTTATATCAACCCATAAATGCTTTTATATTATACAAAAAATAACCTCTTCGGTTTTACTCTGTCAAAGTGTCCCTTTATTGAGTTATGGTTAATGATTTAAAAAGTTATTTGCAGTAGAACATGTCAGTGCACTTTACAGCTGTTTTCCTCCCTCAAGGGATAGCTTCACAAAAGTAATTAAGCATCTCTTTTTCATTTCAGTATTGTTGCCAAGTTCTCAGGTCCCTGGGTGTCAGATCTGAGCTTCTGGCCTTTAAGTAAGAGGAATATTACAAAGGACCAGGAACAAAGGAAGGTGACTCCACTTAGCTCTCAGTAATGAAGCTCTCCTTGTCCTTTTGCAAAACTCTATGCCAAATTCTGCCTGTCCGGCTTAAGGAAGAATGGCCAAATTAAGCTCATGTTTATTAATTGGCTCATTATATTTATAAGGCAGGAAATAAGCTTGTCAAGGAAAAGATCTGGCCCTTTTGCATCCCAAAATTAACCTTTCTGAAGTCAATTTTTATGGAAATCAAACAAACTGTATGTCCATCAGAACACCAGAGTCACAAAAAGCAGTTTATAAACCCAACTGTGGAAAAGAGAACTTGAATATAGAACTACAGTCCGTGTACAACACTCTTTCCTATTTCTGAACTGCTCTTGGCATTTGCATAGAATCTGAGTTGATTCAAGATCAAGCTTAAAGATCATTTGCATATCTGCACACAAGCCAGAGCAGGCTTGAGCTCTGTATCCATCATGAAGCAAGTTGTCTATGTAGCTTGTTTGCATGCAAGCATTAGAGAAGTTCCCATCACAGTATGCACACATGCCACACAAGTTGCCTATTTCTTACCCCTGCGTACAGTCAGACAATCACCAACATTCAAAAAAAAAAAGGCTTGAGATGTTGACCTTCTTTGGCTGTGGCTTCTTTGGTACAGTCCCTGTCCTATCTAAATCACTTGTTCTCAGAAAACAGGCCTGAATTTGGAATAAAGAGGAACAAGATTGAGGGGAATCAGAAGGCCTCAAGTTCAAAACTCACAGGAGGTAGCTTGCATGGTGTCTTAATTACTTTACTATTGCTATGGCAGTACTCCATGTCCAAGGCAACTTGTAGAAGACAGGATTTATTTGGAGCTTACAATTTTAAAGGGTCAGAGTCCATGACCGTCATGATGGGGAGCATAGCAGCAGGCAGCCAGGCATGCATGACTCTATAGCAGTAGTTGAGAGCCTATATCTTGAGATGTAAGCATAAGGCACAGAATGCTAACAGGGAATAGCATGAGATTTAAAACTTCTAAGCCACCAGTGACATACCTCCTAATCCTTCCCAAATAGTTCCACAACTGGGGACCAAAGCTATAGGGTGGGGGGTAAGGGGGTGGTGGGAAGGTCATCCTCACTCAGACCACCACAGGTGGGCTATGAATGCTGTCTGTGAAAGAAAGATAAAAATATCTATCTTAGAGTTTCCAGGAGTGAATGACATATTAATGTATGAAACACTTTCATTTTTGCTAGGCATTTAATTTGCTAGGCGTTTAATAAACAGAAAGTGCCCTTAAGACACAAACTCTATAGCCTTTGTTGCTATCATCAGAAAATGAGAAGAATAGAGTTGTCCCTTACAGCCTTGGATTTACAGCATCCACAGACATGATATTCTATCAGCTCTGAGGTGATAAAGTTATAAAAACCTGCTCCCTCCCTCACCTCCCTTCTCTCTTGAGTCCTTGGCTTTTTACTCAATGATGTTATACTAAGCACTCTTATACTCTGAACACTTGAGGCTATATAATTTAATAAGAAAGTGATCAAATGATCATAATAATAGCACCTTGGCTTAGTACTTACTAGGTGCCAGATATACCTTGGCTTTTATTTTCTCGTCATGTTGATGAGGCATGATAACAAATAAGAGAGCACCTTCTTAAAGACTTTTTAAAATGATGTGTATGTATGACTGTGTGTGGGATATGCTGTTTCAGTGGACCATGGGGTGTAATCCCCTGGAGCAGGTGGTTGTGTCACCCTGGAGGGTGCTGGGGAATTGAACTCAGGTCCCTGCAAAGAAAGATACATGCTTCCCCAGCTGAGCCACCTCTTGTCCATTTTATTCTGAAAGATGTTCAAAGAGCAATTCAAATAATTGGTCAAAACTGTACAAAAGGCAAAACGACACATCCCAGGCTTTATAAACCTGTGTTATTTCAGCATTCCCAGAAATTACAACATAATGAAGAGGTAACCAACTGTTTAATAATCATAGAAGTGTGACTTATAGCAACAGTGACCCTCATTTTATATGTATGAGATAACAAGTACATTAGGGTGATCCAAAGATGGAAGGTGGCAGTCAAATTCCTCTGGATCAGGACAGACTGGTACAGTCTTCTTAATCACTGCACCAAGGTACCTGTCTCCCTGCCAGACTCTACCCAGGAGGCAACAGCCAGACTGCATTTCTTACTGATGACCAGTTCTGTTTGTGGTCTCATGCCTGGGATGAGCCCTGCTCATACGCTCCCCTCCAAATCTGGTAGTCCCTAAGAGATAATGGGGGACAACTAGAAGTTTTCAAAATATCCCAGTAACAGAATGTTTACTGTTGAGATGAGATGAAAGTTTAGCCAGATCCCATTATTGTCTGGTAGGAAACCATGCTTCTGGTTTATAAAAATAACTGAATGCCTTTATTCAGCAGTGTAGGGTTCTAACCTAGGGCAATGGGATGGGCATAGAGGAAAAAGCCTTCTAGAAAGATCTTAATGAATAGACACAGTGGGGATAAGGATGCTGGTGACTTAGCCACCCTAGTGCTGGTGAGAAAGGACAGAGGACAGACACTAGCAATAATGCTGCCGGTGTGCTGGCCTGCAAGCCTACTCCCAGAATCATGTCCCAGTAAATCACCACGCACATCTATAAGGAGTTTCTGGTTCTTGGAACCACTCACATCCCGGATTGTGGTAGTTTGAATGAGAAGTGTCCCGAAGGCTCAAGCATTTGAACCTTTGGTCCCAAGTCAGTAGTGCTGTTTGAGAAGGTTCGGCAGTGCAGCCTTACTGGAGGAAGTACGTCCTTAGGGGGAAGCTCTTGTCATTATATAGCCTCACCACACTTTCCAAATTCCCCCTCTCTGATTCCTGCTTGATATTGGAGATACTCTTTCTGGCTACCTGCCCCTGCTACCTCATCTTCCCACCATAATGGACTCTTTCTTATCCTTCTGGGACCCTAAGCCAAATAAACTCTCCCTCCTATAAGTGACTTTAATCACAGTATCATAAAAGTAACTAATACATGGATAAAGTAATTGTAGGTGTGGAAAGGCTGCCCTGGGCACTACAGCATGGTGAGCAGCACCCCAGGGTTTCATCTCCGAGAGGCTGGGAACCCATTTTCCTATTTCTGACAACCAAACACGTCTTCCAATATTGTGAACTATGTTTGGAGATTCAGGAGCATCCCCCGGTGAGAATTGCTGCCGTAGAAGAGAACATGTTTCACAATGCTCACCATAGTGTCATTTGGGAGGTGGAGGCACCCTGGCGTCTCCCATTTAAAAATTAATAGGCTAAATGTAAGGGACGCTCAGCACGAGACAGTAAGCAGATGTCAAGCACAATGGATTAGATTACACACAGTGCATGCCGTAGCACCACACAGTCTGAAAGAAAAAGGAAAGGATCTAGAATCAAGCACAGAATACAGCTTCATTTATGCAAATGACCAGTACTTGTTCAAAGAACAATGTATATACACATGTATATCTGCTTCAGTGTTTGACCATATATTTATATATACACATACATATATATACACTACATGTATATAGGCGAACACTGATGTAATAAAAGGGGTTAGAGCAAGATGGTGGTCTCACTCAGACCAATAACAATGGAGGCAAGGAGAGGATAAACTTTGGAAGGCAAAATTAACATAGCACCATAAGTAAGGTCCAGATAATAATGTTACAGGCTCTAAGGCTGGGACTGCATTTCTAGCTGCTCCACGAGGATGGATAGACTTGTAATAGATAATAGAGATGGCAATGCAAGTGTGTGTGCATGGTTGTGCATATTTGTGTATGCATGTGCATGTACATGTGTGTGCATGGTTGTGTATGTTTGTGTATGCATGTGCATCTGCATGTGTGTGCATGTTTGCATATGTAGAGCAACTTGGGGATGTGTTTCAGAATGGCTTGTATTGTCACATTCCATCTCCATTTGTTTTCTTATACTGTATATTTGAGACACACAGATAAACTGAGTCCAGATGCCACCACATTTGTTTTCTACGTGAGAACTGTTCTTTGGTCAGGGACATCTGAAGTGAGCTTCTCAACTTGTTTTGCATGTTGGAGGTGTGCTGGGGGCTTCAAGCCCCGATCAATCATCAAGCTTTAGGAATAATGCTCCATCGTTGCTAGTGTCGGACCTCAGTCCTTTCTCACCAGCACTAGTGTGGCTAAGTCACCAGCATCCTTGGCTGGTACGGCTTCCCATAAATAACCCTTATCCCCACTGTGTCTATTCATTAAGATCTTTCTAGAAGGCTTCCTTTCCTCTTAAAACCACAGCCACTGCCCATCCCATTGCCCTTAGGTTAGAACCTACACTGCTGAATATGGCATTCAGTTATTTTTATAAACCAGAAGCATGGTTTCTGCCAGACAATAATGGGATCTGGCTAAGTGAACTTTCATCTCATCTCAACAGTAAACATTCTGTTACTGTTTAGTCCAGACCCTGGACACGATATTTGAAAACTTCTAGTTGTCCCCATTATCTCTTAAGGACTATCCAGATTTTATGTAATCATGGGGGGGAGCGTATGAGCAAGATGGCTCAGGGTAAAGAAAGTAGTAAGTTAGTGTTAGAAGAAGATGTCACTCACAGATAAATCCATGGCATGTGAGATCACAAGCAGACACATGAACTGGTCGATCAATAAGCAACCAGCATGCATAGCACAGGTTTGCTATACTGTGGCTGCTGGCTGGCTCAGTAGTAACAGCAGAGCCTATCTTAGCTGTTGCCTCCCAGGTAGGGTCAGGCAGGGAGACAGGTACTAAGGTGCAGTGAGTTAAGGACCACCCCAGAAAGGACCCTAGGGGGTTTTGAGACATGATGAAAGACCACCACCAAAGATATTGTCACAAAAAGATTGAGTCTCAGCTAAGATCTGAACAATGAAACCAAGGATGGGGCTGCCAGTGCACTGGGTACTGAATCAGGAGAGGTTAGAAAACCCACTACAGGCAGAGGCGGTGTCATGCAAAGGGCCAGGGACAGGGCAGGTTCAAGAACAAGCACTTTTCACCTCGGGATGTACACAAGAGGAAACTCAACAAAGGCTCATCCTAGCTAGACGTGCTTGCAGAGAGGTAGTGGGGGTAGTGCTAGTGATACAGACACACAGCCCCTGGCAAATGTCAAGGTGAAGAGGAAGCCTTGCTGAGGCCCTAGTTACAGCTAGCATGGTGCTGTGAAGGATGCTGTTTTTACTACAGATGCCCCCGGCGCTTTATTTGATACGGCTGAACAGAGGAAAGCATCGCTCAGGCTTTTGACAGAGAAGACAGCATTGGACAGAAAAGTGGGAAAGGAAAGGCGGACACAGGGGCAGCAAGTGCTAGACTAAATGAAGACCGTGGGAAAATGCAATTTCTGTATGGTCAGGAGAGGGCAACAAAGACTTAAGAGGACCCCTCCCCATCCGCCACACGTGCAACCCCACCCCCACCCCATGCTGTTCCAAGTTCACTTGTCTGAACTTTGGACCTGTTGCCAGAGATGTCTTCCTCTGGGAGAGATTTGTGTGATCTCAGGAGTGTGTTCCAAGGAGAGATTGCTTTTTTAGATCCTGTTGAATGAAGTTCTGTGACTGCCAATAGTCAGACGTCATGGTTGTCAAGAAGGGATGTTCTCTTGCCTGACCTCTGAAGGGTTGGTCCAGGGAATAATCAAGGCATTACTGTGCAAAGATGATAAAATTCATGTCACTAGTTGGATTAGCCAAGGTAGAAAAAGGAAATAGCTAGATGAGGAAGTCAAGTGAAGGAAAGTAACTATTTTTTTTTATTTTAATTTAGTTTTAGCAGCACTAAGGATCAGAAGCTCAGAGTCAGAGCTTCTGATGCTAGGCAACCACCTACTTGCTATGCTGGCCATACCCCGGCCCTCTGCCTTTCCATAAATGAATTTTGTCATCGTTTAAATTTAGTGAAAATACTATGCTCTGTCATTTTAATTTTTCAATATCTTTAATTTAATTTAATTTTTTTTTTTTTTTTTGTTTTTCGAGACAGGATTTCACTGTGTAACCCTGCCTGTCATGGAATTCACTCTGTAGACCAGGCTGGCCTTGATCTCAGAGATCCCCCTGCTTCTGCCTTCTGAGACTAAAGGTGTGTACCACCACCACCACCACCACCACCACCACCACCACCACCACCACCACCACCACCACCACCACCACCACCAGCACCCAGCAATTTCAATTTTTATTGTAAAATACTTACTAAAACGCAACCTGACTAGGTGGCTTCCTTTCTGCTTTTTAATATATCTTCTCTTCTAAGAGAATGTGTACATCAACTTAACTAAAATCTGAAATTGGCCTGGTTGTCAGTCAGGAAAAGCCTACTACATGTTTATGTGCAATAAGGAGTCAGGTCTTAAGATTAAGGCCTTGGGAACTTAAGAAAGGAAGGCACTGTTAGACATGGGCCGAAGCCTTGAAGACCAGTATAATCTGGAAAACTGCATAGGAACCAGGCCATAAGGGATGGGACCATTTTCCAGGCCCTTCCTGTCCCTGTCAGATATGATCTGGACACTCTGCTGGACCTCAGTCAAGCCCTCAGCAGGCCTGCAGGCTGAAGAAAGAGCTAGGCATGGACAGGACCATTTCAAGGCAACACTGGGCATGAGAAGAACTGCAGAAAGATACTGGAGAGGGGCTGTGGGATTGGAGATTGGCGCCGAGCTGGCTTACACAGTAGTGCGCATGCCCAGTGCTAAGCTGTGAACAGCTCTGTGACTCTTTAGGGAAAAGGTGTTGCAAAGGTCATCATTATTTTCCTCCTGATGATGCCGGATTTTGCTGCACCCCCCCACTGTAGAGTGAGGAGTAACTAAGAGGAAACCTTAGAGGGACACCCATTTCCGGAGCTGGTTTCTGCTGGGAGGTGTGCATGCAAAGCCACGAATGCTGATTGTACTGGTTTGCACATAGGTAAGAGCAAAGAAGCCACTCGTCCCTGTGTGGTTTTGATGTGGCTGAGGGGTAAATGACAGTGGAAGGAATGGAGGGGGGTCAGCAGGAGGCTGTCTGGTGGAAACACGGGCCTTCCATCCCCAAAATGAGTACATGGCTAACAAAATTTCAGAAACACAGAACCCCATGGCTGTCTATTGACTTCTCAGAGGTCCATGGGCTTTCCAATAGCATAGGCTTTGGAGTCTGCATCTGTCTGTATCCGGGATTGCTGCCTTCCAAAAAAGTCTTCGACCTCAACTTCTGTGCTTCTTGGATGTCATTTTTTCATACTTAAGGGGATTGTGCCAAAGTTGCTGAAAAGATGAAATTAAAATAGAACTAATATGTATAATATTGTGTATATGTATATATGTATGTATATATGTAAAATCAATAAGTGTGAATTCCTTACTAGTACTTTTTATTGAGAAATATGTTCTTGAATTTCAAGCAACTGAGTTAAAAATCTTATTTATAAATTGTAGGGGGGGGATCAAAACCCAATCCTAATTGTTCATAACGCATCAGTCATAGGTGAAGTATAGAGTAATCCCAGCATAGGGAGATGCATTTTGTGTTAGTGATAATTTACCGAAGACCTTGCATAAATCAAAACTTGCATAATTCATGACTAATTTTCCCACTGGAATAAATATAGAGTCGGAAGAGGCTAGCACATAAATCTACAACCATGAAGTACAGTTTGCTTTAATGCAGTCATGTATTTCCTTGGCATTATCTATAGTATTCCACAAAGTGCTGTCTCTGAAATTGGTGTAGCAGGTATGTTTGTCTCTTTACTTTAGTACAACTACATTCCCTTTCAAGTATCTCTTCAGAACTAGTACCAAAACCAATTCCATCAGTTAATGAGCATATTTATGGTATTTCTTTCCAGTTATAAATAGACCCAATTATACTGGTAATGATTGTTCAGCGGAAGACACAACCATAATCAGTACCATTCACAGAAGTGCCTCTTATGACAAAGCACAGTGGGTTTGTCCACTCTACAGCTCTGAAGTGGGCTCCCATGACACTAGAGGTAACCATAGCCACCATTTCATTCCATTTCCCTTTGTCCTTTGAGTTGATACAATTCTTGATATTCTTAGTTGAAATACTTGTATCACACATAAGATGAAATTTTGTTACTACTTTGAGATATGTTTTTCCATAATTATATATATTATATATATAATATATATATATATATTATATATATATGATACAGTCCCACAGAATCCCAAGATCAGAGGAAATGCAACATTGCAGATGTATTCTTATCTCTATTTGGTGAATCTATCAGCAGCAGATTGTAACTGTGATACCTGTCAGCTCTGATAGTGTGGTGGTTTGAATATGCTTGGCCCATGGGAAGTGTCACTATTAGAAGGAATGGCCTTGTTGGAATAGGTGGGGCCTTGTTGGAGGAAATGTGTCACTTATGTAGGCAGGCTTTGAGGTCTCCTAGTGCTCAAGCTCCATCCAGTAGAAAAGGAAGTCCCCTCCAGGCTGCATGTGGAGGACAGCCTCTGCCTGGTTGCCTTCAAATAAAGATATAGAACTCTCAGTTCTTCTAGTACTATGTCTGTCTGTAGGCTGCCATACTTGCTGACATGATGATAACGGATTGAATCTCTGAAACTGTAAGCCAGCCTCAATTAAATGTTTTCTTTTATAAAGGTTGCTTTGGTCATGGTACTTTGTCACAGGAATAAAACCTAACTAAGACATATACCATGGCATTATCTTTACCGGTATTAAAGAATAGGAACCAGCAGCACACCAGCTGCAATTTCTTGAGGAAGGAAACGTTTCTGACCTCATTTGGCAGCAACATTAACAAGATTGGAGCTTGGAATTCTGAGGATATAGAACTCATCCATCAGTGCAAGCATGGTAGGAATACCACTATGAAGAAGGCAAGCTAATCAATTTGGATCCACTGGGAAAAGAGAAGAGAGGTATAGCTGACAGAATAGGGAAGCACTTGAAAATGCAAAGCAGAGCATCCTAGTATTCTGTCAGAAACATTATCTGGTCAAAGCATTCCAAAAATCCCAATGGAAGTGTTGAAGGATCTTAACAATGTCAACCTCCTGGTTATGGCACAGTTCTAGAGTAATTAATGCAAGATGTTACCTTGTCACTGAGAAGGATGGTTGAAGGGCATAAGAGACTCTTCTCCAATGTGTCCTTAAACAGCATGTTAACACTGGAAGAGGGGTGGGCAGGGTCTTTCTATATGGGCTCATGTGTGGCCCTCGCACTCACAGAAGTCTGCCTTCCTCTGCCAGCTGAGTGCTGGAATTAAAGAGTCCTGTCACTACACCTGACGTGAAAATCATTTCTAGGAGGGGGAAAAACTTAGGTATTGAGGTAGAGATGCTAATAACTTTTTTATGGCAAGGACATTCACATAATGTTATTCATATTTACAAAATGTTATAAGACTACCTAAGTATCTAATGTTATGAGATTAGTTCATTATAAAACTTACAATATCTATACTAAAAAATTACTACCATTAAAATAGAAAAGTATAAAAAAGTATAAAATAGAAAAATATATAAAATTTGGGAAATGTTTGCAACATATTTTCATAGAAGTATGCCATGAAACAGTGCGACCACAGATTTGTAGACAATAAATGACATTACATTTTTGTCTGCGGATAGGTTAAAAATGTCTAATTCTAGTAATAAGTTACTAGGTTAAACACACTTTTTCTAAGTGTGTTTGCTAGAATTCCTTCCATGAACACCATTCAGTCATGTGACCATATTTATTGTCATACAGTGGACACTGTCAATCATCACACTGAGCAAGGTGTGAGGCCCATGCTCCAGCTGAGAGGCCACACAGAGATAGACACATGTGCTTACAAACACATATAAGATGGTGACTCAGACCAAGACTCCTGACCTCAAGGCCACATTTATACAGAATCATACAAAAGCGGTATTCTGTAAGAATAGTGATGCTGCAGACTACACCACTGTTTATCTTTGGATTCCCTATACATCCAGTGTCATCCATTTTGTGTTGAGTCATAGTCTTCTGAATGTCCACTGTCAGTCAGGTATTTTTCAGACTAATACAGGATATCCATATTAGCACTGAATTGTCTAAATAGAAAGTGTCCTTGATAGACTTCTGTTCTCATCACAGGTGCTATCCACCTCCCATTCTGAAAAATCCTGACTAAAAAAGATGGACAAAACTGAACTAGCAATTGCTATAAGAGTATAAATTCTTTCCCTTCCTAATGCAAGGTCCTTGGTTTTGAGCAGTCTCACTCTAAACCCAGTTGCTGTCAGAATCCATCTTTCTATCTACACAGCTTCCCAATGACCACATCATGATCTTTGTCTCTTGAGCCCCTAGGCTAATTTCTTAAGAGAGATTTAGACATTCATATTAGTAAAGTATCTATTGACAGCCATAATTTGTCTAGTGTCATAGCTCAGATTCATGCAGTGTTAGTATTTATAGAAGACTGAAACAGAAGCATGGGATAGCTAAATTGTTTGCCACAAAAACTCAACAACATGAGAACTCAGCTGACACACAGATCTGACTCCAGAATTCATGGTCTTTCTCATACAGAACAAGTATTATAGCAGTAGTCATCTGTAAAAACATCTCCCAACAGAAATGTTTTTCTGTTCCTATCTGCTGTTGGACCCCTGGTGTTTGTTCCTTGAGCCTTCTGGAACAGCAAATAGCTTTATAGCTAAAGAAATCTTGGCAGGATGACTAATGTCATAAATGAAACCAGGGACAGTGTTTAACCTGGTTGATCTATACTCAGTGTACATATATATGTTTTATGTCAATTAAAAATACTTATGATACCCAGGCTGGTTGAGCCCAGACTAGAAGCCAAACATGGTAGTGTCTAACACTTTAGAGTTGTGAAGAATACACTAGTAAAAGGTTGTAGAAACTTCCTCAGTTGTTATGGAAAGCAGCCAAGACCGGGTGTGTTGCAAGGGAGTCCTGTATGGAAGCCCTGAGAGGCCATTGTATGAAGCTGTAAAACTGAAGACAGTATTGGCCTGGAGACCTCAAGACATTAGAGATGCCAGGGCCATTTGCCAAGGAAAACTGCACACAGTAGTGAAACCAGCCTAAGAAAGAGATATATGTCACAGGCAGCAGAGCTGAAGGGGTGAGCCATGGAATCCCTTTAACATCAGAGAGGGAGCTATAGAAGTTGTGTGTTACCCAGTAGGTTTTTAGTCTTGCTTTGATCCATGCTTTTCTCACCACGTCCCAATTGCTCCCTTGTGTAATGGTAATGTGTATTCTGTGTCATTGTATGTTGGAAGTATGTCATCTGCTTTTTTATTCTAGGAGATAACAATCAAGAAGACATTTCCTTGAGTCTCAGAATAGATTTTGAACTTTGGACTTTGAAATAGTGTTGAGACTGAAAGACTATCAGAACATTTAAAGTTGAACTAAATGCATTTTGCAATATGCCACAAGCCTATGACATCAGAGAGAAAAATATTATTGCTTCAATAAGAATGGTCCCCACAGGTTGTCTTTCATCTTCAGGTCCTGGCATCTATATTCCATGTAATTCACACTACTTGTAAGGCTTTCCCCTGGTTTTTAAAATTGGTTTCAACTCCAGTTTTACTTCATCTCAAGTTCTCACCATAATTTCTGATGAATTCAGTTTTCAAATCTGCCATTTTCTTGTCCATTTCATTGTCTTCTGTTTGTGTTTTCTTGTGTTCACTTGGGTGTTTATTTTCTTCAGAGTCATTGTGGTGGTTTGAATATGCTTGGCCCAGGGAGTAGCACTATTAGGAGGCCTTGTTTGAAGGAAGTGTGTCAGTGTAGGGATGGGCTTTGAGTCTCTCCTCCTAGCTGCCTGTGAGACAGTCTCCTTCTGATGCCTTTGGATGAAGTCAAAGAACTCTCAGCTCCTTCTCCAGCACCGTTCATGTCTGCACACCATCATGCTTCCTGCTATGATGATAATGAACTGAACCTCTGAACCTGTAAGTCAGCCCCAATTAAATGCTGTCCATTATAAGAGTTGAAAAATACTTATGATCAAATATTAAAGAGTAAAAACTTTAGAAAGAAATTATGCCAGTTCCTTCCTTTAAAAAGAAAAGAAATGAAATTCAATCACACGAAAAGAAAACAGACAAGTTAGGGTTAAGAAATTATTTACCCTAACTTTCAGAAAATATTGCACAAGTTTTCTTAGTAAGGAAAAAGATTATATTGAAAAGAAAGTTTCAGAGAATGTTAATATCTTCTACACAAAAATATGATGAGCAAAGGTCAATGCCTGACCTGAGTCAGAAGTAATATGGTTCTAAAGAAGATCTCTGGGCAGACACAATTTCAAATGGTCCAGTAAATTCCTGACCTTCATCATCAACCATCCTGCAGTCCTCCAGATGTTCAACCCAGAAGCCTGACCCATTCTAGATCTTTTTATTTTATCAAAACAAAATTCACAAAATCCTGTTGGCTCTAACCTGAACATTTTTCAAAGATTCAATCTTTTCTCATTACCTCCATTCCTGTGCCTCTGGTCCAAGACCCTTGAAGGAAATGGTAACACTTCCCTAGGGGACTTCCTGTTTCACCCTTGTCCCTGGAGAATGTAGTTCTCCCCAGCACTAGGATTATCCTTTTAAATATGTCTTACATATTATGTATAATACATAATATGTCAAGAGATCAAAGGTCACTCAGAGTAAAGCAACTCCAAGATGGAGCCTCCCAGATTGTCCAGGCCCCTTGCCAGTTCCCTGGCCTCATCTACCACACTCTTCCTTTTTCTTTCCACTCCAACCACAGGCTGGGGAATGCATAGGCGTACCAATGCTTTCTTGCCTCAGAGCCTGTTAGGAGTTGAGTCTGAAATGAGTCTGGAGGTACTGTTTGGGGACATGGAACCTAGTTGGCAGACATAAGCCACTAGGGTTGCACCTTCGGGGGTTGCAGACTCGCTCCTCTCTCCAGTCCAGCTCTCTACTTCACGACACACTGGAATGTGAGAAGCCCCTACCTCTTGCTCACTCCACTATGAAATCTGCCACTCACAGACTAAAATGAAGAACTGAACTAAATCTCCTCTCTGAGGTGGTTTCTGTCATCTATTCGGTCACCTTGTGATGAGAAAGGTAATTAATACAGAGTCCTTGACCATACTGTCTCAGTTGGAACACGTTTCTTCCAGACATCTGCACACTCCGCCCACGATAACTTTCACTGCTTTTCACCCAACTCCACAGTCACTGTCACATCTATAACATTTTTTGTCATTGGTCATGATGTTTATTGCTGTGTTCTCCCATGAGATGAAGGTTCCATGAGGCTTGGGGTCTGGATCTTTTTCTCCTCTACTCTAACAAGAGTAAGTGCCAGTTTATTGAACATAAAAATATTATAATGGAAAAACAAAAAAAACCTGTGTCTATTCCAACCCCTGCTCTGCATATCCGAACGCTGCTTAGTATCATTGGCTCTATAGTCAGTGGAAGACGATCGGATTTTACCGTGTTAGCTTGTCCTTGTCTATGGCCATTTAGAACGATAATAATAAAGTATTTCATCCCTTAATAGGAATGATAAGCAATAAACATGTTGTCATACACATATATCAGAATATATCAGACTTTTATTCACATTATAAAATCATATTTGCAGCTGTGCAACATTAAAAAGTTAAGATTATGAGTTAAACAGAAACAAATAAAATCTGGTCCCTCTGATGTGAAATGCTCTAGCCAGTTACACTAGCTGTCCATCCCTGCCCTGGCTAATGGTATTTCTAAATTGTGCTCCCAAAGTGGCAAACATCACTGCCCTTAGTTACTGTGCCATGCCTTAGTAAAGAAGCCATTAACTATAATCTGCATCATTTATTATAATCTGCAATTCCCTTGATTTCAGGCTAATTTGCTTGTCTTGTCCTAGCTCAGTACTTCTTGACAGAGATGAAATGTCAGAGAAGGCTGAGATGGCTGAATGCAGTATATGGTCCTGACCCTATCCTGAGAGATCCTAGCACTGAGCCTGGTGGCAAAGGACGGTGCTTGTGAAAGAGTTGTACTCAAGAAAACTCTCTTCTGGTTCCAAGATGCTCAGAACCAATGGTAAAGTTGATGTTTTAGCTGAATATAATTACTGTCGATCATCTTAATTGATGCTAAGAGAGTTGGGAGGAACCCCCAGTACTCAAGGACACAGTATTTACAACTTTACAAGACCAAATGTCTCTCTACTGAAGGAAGAGAAACAGGGCCAGTCAATCCCAATTGGAATGCTTCCCCGTGTTATAGTGTATGAGGAGAGGAATTATCAAAAATTGACCTAAGGAGGAGAAGTCTGGAAAGCTACTTAAACTTTAATCCATCACATTGGTTTTTAAACTTTTTATTGATTCTTGTGGGTTACACATCATGTTCCCAGTCCCACTCATCTCCCCGTCCACTCATATGTACCCTCTTTCCTGGCAACCTCCTCCCCAAAATAACACACACACACACACACACACACACACACACACAATTTTAAAATCTCTTAATTGACCCCATATGTACAACAATGCCAAGCAACCAGAGCTTCCAGGGACTAAGCCACTACCTAAAGACTATACATGGACTGACCCTGGACTCTGACCTCATAAGGTAGCAATGAATATCCTAGTAAGAGCACCAGTGGAAGGGAAGCCCTGGGTCCTGCTAAGACTGAACCCCCAGTGAACTAGACTGTTGGGGGGGGGGGCAATGGGGGGAGGGTGGGGAGGGGAACACCCATAAGGAAGGGGAGGGGGGAGGGGAACACCCATAAGGAAGGGGAGGGGGGAGGGAGATGTTTGCCCGGAAACCGGGAAAGGGAATAACACTCGAAATGTATATAAAAATATTCAAGTTAATAAAAAAATAAAAAATAAAAAAAAATCTCTTAATTAAAAGAAAATCTGTGCACCCAGGGGAGACATAAACACTGAAGGCCCTGCATAAGCAGAGATCTTTCAAGAGTTCCAAGGACAACTGTGGTAGGAGACCTGAGTCATCCCGTAATACCAAAGTGATGCTGGCCACACCCAGAAAACATAGCATCAATGCCATATATGTGTCTTGAGTTGTGGTAATTTACATAAAAAATATCCTCATTCCTCACATTGAATTGGTGATGCTGATGGAGAATTGTATTGCTCTGGTGAGTTAGCGTCTACTTATTTGGTTCATTGCACTTTTATGGTTGATAAAGATATGAAGGGTAAATCATTTCTTTGTATGACTAATCTTTTAACACTGCTGATACACCACATTTTTTCTCTTTGCATCTGGTTGGGAAATCCTGCCCTCTATCAGAGCTCTCATTTCATTCACTGTGTCTCTCCCACTCTCCACTCCTTCATATTCCATAACTTAAGGGCCAGGCTTGCCAATGGCCTCAACTTTCCGAGTTGTGAGAGCCCCTGTCAGCCTCATGGACAACTGAGCCTCTCATTCTTCTGACCTACAAGGTTCATGATGACACAGGGACATGTCATCACGCCAGCCTTCACAATCATGGAGGTAACATACAGTAGTCAACATTCAAATTATTCAGTAAGTAGGATGCAGTGGGCACTGCCCCATCAGGACAGGTGTCTATAAGACACAGGGTAAGTCAGACCACTGCACTTCTGCCGTATACCACCTTGCATGCATGTTCCATCCCACCTAGGCCCTTCTTCCTCAAGAAGAGAGAGGTGCCACAAGGACCTGTTACCTTGCTAACATCAGACTACCCCAGTTCTGCCGAGCTGCCCCTATAGGATCTATCAGTGCCAACACTATTTATCAAAACTCAGAGGCCAACATACTGGGAGAGAAGGGCATACAGCCAGGTAGTCTGAAATGGTAGACTATAAAGTTATAAGCTCTACAGCCAAACATAGTGGGTTTGGATCCTAGCTTCCATAACAAGCCAGGGTGCCCTCAGCAAGTCATCACTATCTCTGGGGGGGTGAGGGGCATAAAGCTAAACCCTCAGGCATCTTTCTAAGGACAATTAAGAGATTGCACAGAAAGCTCTTAGGACAGTGTTTATCCCCCATTCCTGGGTCCATTAAGGAGAAGTACAAGATCTCTTTCTCTCCTGGAGTAGAATATAGAACCAAACACCAAACCCTGCAGGAAATGTCCTCCTTGACAGAGCCTTTGTCAGAGGTGTCTTGGATTAAAAAATACTATTCCTAATTTTGGAGCTGGACCACAAGCCTCCCTTCACAATTATAGCTACCTGAAAGAGGGTGTCTTTGGCAGTGAAATAGAGTTGTGGTCTTCTACAGCAGAGAATTTATTTGGAGAAAAAGGGAAGATTGCTTAGCCCACAAAGTAGTACCTTACCTACAGTACGGAAGTTGGACATCACTCTGGTCACCTTGGACACCACAGTCTCAGCCTTCTGGTATATCTTGGACAGAATCCAAAAATCAATGACCTAAAAGAATAAAGGAGTTAGAAGCACTTAAGAAAGTAGTGAAAAGGAAGGGGAGGAAGGAAGGGGAGGAAGGAAAGGATGAGGAGAACAAAGAGACAGATAGACAGACAGACAGAAAGAAAGAAAGGAAGGAAGGAAGGAAGAAAGAAAGGAAGGAAGAAAGAAAGGCAGGAAGGAGAGAGAAAGAGAGAGAGAAAGAAAGAAAGAAAGGCAGGAAGGAAAGAGAGAGAGAAAGAAAGAAAGAAAGGAGGGAAGGAAGGAAGAAAGGCAGAAAGAAAGAAAGAGAAAGAAAGAAAGAAAGAAAGAAAGAAAGAAAGAAAGAAAGAAAGGAAGAAAGAAAGGAAGAGAGGAAGAAAGGAAAGAGAGAGAGGAAGAAAGAAAGGAAGAAAGGAAAGAAGGAAGGAAGGAAGGAAGGAAGGAAGGAAGGAAGGAAGGAAGGAAGGATCATAGTTCAAAATCTGATCTCCCAACCCTATATAAATCCCATGCTGGATGGGTAAGGTGGCCCTTATACAACTCTAGCCTTAGAAATTATACAGAGACTCTCAGAGCAAGTTTACTAGGGAGACTAGATGTTGTCAGTATACTCTGGGGTTTGATTTCAAGATACTGCCTAAAAAGACTAAGGTGGAGAATTCCCAACATCAACCTTAAGCTGCCATACACATGTGCACCCATACACATATGAACATGCATACATACATGTGCACACGCACGAAAGAGAGGGAGAGAGAGAGGGAGAGAGAGAGGGAAAAGAGAGAGAAAGAGAGAGAGAGAGAGAGAGAGAGAGAGAGAGAGAGAGAGAGAGAGAGAGAGAAGTGGAATGTGGTTCTTACAATTTGATGTGATTTAAGGTCACCTAGGGATTTGGTTTTTTTGTTTGAGATTGGTGTTTTGTTTTTCAAGACAGGATTTCTCTGTGTAGTCCTGGCTGTCCTCAAACTCACTCTGTAGCAGAGATTGGCCTCAAACTCACAGACATCCACCTGCCTCTACCTACAGAGTGCTATGAGTAAAGGCACCTAGACTTGCCTGGGGATTTAATGTGAACATTCAGTCAGGACTTGTCTACCAATGAGCTAAGCCTGGTGACTTTCATTAACCATTCAGGGTTTTCCAACATTCCTGTGTCAGTCATCACTCAATTTGTTTGTCACTGTGACAAACATAATGGAGCTGTAAGGAGGGAAAGGTTAGTTTGGCTTATAATGTCAGAGATACCAACCTTGGTTACTTAGCCTTATTGCTTTGTGTACATCATGGTGGAAATATGTGATGGATGAGTTCTCTTCACCTCATGGTGGTCAAGAAGTGGGAAGAGGGGGGGGAGGAGAAGAAAAGCAAGAGGGAGGCAAACATGGATCTCAATGCTCTCTCTCTTTTTTTTTTCTTTTTTTCGGGGCTGAGTACTGAACCCAGGGCCTTGTGCTTACTAGGCAAGCGCTCTACCACTGAGCTAAATCCCCAACCCCTCAATGCTCTCTTTAAAGGAAGACCTCTGGTGATCCAATTTCTTTCTTCTAGGCCCTGCCTTCTAAAGGTTGTCCAAGAGCTCCATGGAATGGGGACTAAACTTTTACCCTATAGACTTCTTTAAAGGGCATTCATATTGCAATTATTACAGCCCCCAAATGAGAGGACCACTAGCTCAAGGTTAAGGAATTCAACACTAGATGTCCAAGCCACTAGAACTCAACACTTAAAGAATACCTTAATTGAACCCTCTTTAATCCCAAGCTCATCTCTCCAATAAATAGAATTAATGAAGTTGTGAAAGCATTAATTGTGTTCAAGCAATGCTGTCTGTACACACTGTGGCATTTCAAAAGGCGTTCAGAGAAGTTTATTTTAGACTCAGCAATTTACAGTTCTCACATTGTCTCGCTATTACTTTAAAAGAATACTTTAAAATTATGATGTGAAGACATTTAATTAACTTTTAATTGAAATGACTCCAGGAAGAAAATTATAAATAGCACATTTGTCTTCACTGTGTTTTCATTAAAAGACACAGAAAGTGATCAATGGATGGTGAACAATGAATCGCATTGCAGAACTTTCTAGAATAATGAACTAGTGGAGCTGTCCCCAACTGATGAGTCCAGAGTTCTCAAAGTGAATCACCAAGGCTCCACTGAGCATCTTCTACCTGTGAAAACTGGGCAGTATAGACTGAACTGGAGCTGCAAGTCAGTGTTCAGAACTTGCCTGGAAGGCGCAGGGGGATGACACCTAAGGGGAAAAATCCACAATGAGGTGAAGTTTAAATACAATTTAGTGAAATAATATATTCTGACCTTTGCCCTTCACCTCAGAGCATTCAGTTTTAGATCACAATAACATGAGTGGTTCCAGAATGTCCAGAACGTCAGAGGACATGGAAGGAAAAGCCCAGATCCTGCCAACTGTCGTGCTGGGCTTTGGCTACCGACCACATCCCAGCTCTGCAAGTACAGCATTGCAGATATCCAGTCATCAAATCAACAGTGCTCATTTTCTTACACTCCACAGATAATTCAACAATAAATTACATTAGCTATTTCTGCTTTTGAACTATATCTGGGATCCAACCTCTTCCCCACTTCACTACAAATGCACAATCCTTTCATCCCCAAATAATTATTACCTGAGGGTTCTCCACACTCCACAGTGAAACCATGCAGTGGCTTGTTTCTGCCCATGTGTGTTCCTTTTACTCAGAGAAATACCTCTTTGCTGCTCCTCAGACCCTTCAGCCACACTCTCACCCCAGGACTTACCATTACGGTTTCCCCTTCTTGAAATTTCCTTATAATAACCCTGTGGAGTGTACATATAGAATGAACTACATGCCGAAATGGAGGGCATACCCATGAGAGATTATTTTTGCTCGGTTTGATGTGGGTGAACCAATCTACTTCTAGTCCAGACCTTTCATGTAGGAAGACACACACTTTGATCTAGATGGCACCTTCTACTGAAGGACTATATGAGGACATAAAAGATGGAAGCTTTTGTTCTTTGCCTGTCCCTAATTCTCTGGAATTCCAAAACTTACTGATGACCAGCGAAGACATACAGCTTTGTGGATTAAGCAACTTTTGCATTATTAAACTTTCCATTCATAGCAAGCTATTGTTAAATTAGTTGGACCACAGCCTAGAAGTGATTTGAATACCAACCCCCCTCTAGAGAATCCTGACTAAAACACCTCTCTTGATAGTTTCATGGCTTTCTTGCTTTCTGTCCTTCTCCAGTGATGCTTCAAGTGTTACCTTCTGAGTAATGCCTATGAACTTTGTACTTATGATTTTCATGCACACACACACACAAAAATACCTAGATATCTTAAAAACTCTAACAGCAGAAGAATAAGTGGGTTGGTTTGGAAACAGAATAGAGAAAAGGAGTCCCTTCCTTTCCTTGTTATACTTTTATATTTGACAATGGAATAATTAGTGAAACTTCACATTACACTAACACTGAGTAGCTACCCAGATTCGCTCATAGAAATCCCAGTAACCCTTCTAGTTGTAGAGTTTCCAGCTGCAATGCTTTTTCAGCCTGATGTGATTGTTATGGACTAGCCTGGATGACACTGGGTAGCACCTTATTTCCTTGAGGCTGGAAGTTGCTAGCTCTGGCGTAGGACTGAGGCTTTTGTTTTTCTTGTCCCTCCTGCCACATTGCTACTTATGTGAGTCATTTCTGCTGGCTTCTTGAAACATCCAGCCAAGTGTCAAACAGTCCAATGGGTGTGCTGACTTCTCAGTGTGATGCACAAGGGCATTTCACCTTCTTCAAGACTTGAGCCATGGCCTGCCACCTACTCACATCTGAGAACTGTACCAGCTGGTAATGAATGTGTGAGCTGGCCTTACTAGACGCCACAGTTCTCAGTTTGATGGTTCAAAGTCACATCAAGAATTTCCCATTCACTAGAGGCTAGGTACTCATCCTTAGTCACAAAGAAAAGTCCAAAATAGCAGCAAACATCCATCCAGCTTTAGAACCAAGATTATTGCTTTAGAAATTCTGGGCTGAAGAGACAGCTCTGTGGGTAAAATCCCTTGCTATACATGTAGAAGGACTTGGATTGAAAGGCCCAGAACCCACGTAAAAGCCAGACACTATGCCATGAGTGTCTGTGATAACAGGGCACCCACAGAGATATACTGGGTGGATACAGGAGAAGTCCTGGAAGATCAGATCATGGTGCAGCCAGCCTGGCACACATGGAGGAAAAATGAAAAAGAGACCTTGTCTCAAACAAGGTAGAAGGCAAAGACTCACACCTGAGGTTGTCCTCATGTGTTCCACCACATGAGCTCCGTGGCATATAAACTTCTATATGCACAGGAATGCTACAGAGAGAGAGAGAGAGAGAGAGAGAGAGAGAGAGAGAGAGAGAGAGAAAGAGAGAGAGAGAGAGAGAGGCAGACACACAGACACACAGACAGAGATAGAAACATACAGAGACAGCGAGGATTTTAAAAGATATATATACACACATATATATTCACATAATATATATACATACATATATATTCATATATATATATGAATATTGTGGATGGGTAACTGAAGAGAGACATGTGCTCCAGAGAGTTCTACAGTGAGACCGTGCAATCTGCTTTCCTGCTAACTGGGACATATTGGCTGAGTTACATCCTCTACAGGATGAAGGGCCTAAGATGACCGATCTGCTTCCAACACATCATAGCCTTCCACCCTGACAATCCTGAGTTCTTGTGTGCAAGACCCTGAATAGCTATCCCATAACTGTTCTTAGGAAGTCTTCATCGTCACAGGGATCCAGAGAGGAAGAAGCTGACACTGAAGAAGAGCTGGATGACTGAAGTGTCAGCTATGGCTGGCTGGCAGAATGGACACTCGTACTAATACTCATTTGTTTTTCTTGTCCTACTTCCTCTTTCTATAATATCTGTTGCAAACGGTGGATTCTAGAATCCTTGCACTACACAGCCCCTGCCAGCAGCCATATTAGTACTGAACAACACTCTCTTACTCAGCCATTGTCTATACCTCAGTTCTGCCATCTATGAAATGGGAATGCCCTATGGTTCAACCCTGTGTGAATCACTCTGGCCTCTGTGGGAGGAAGGTGGAACGAGAGCATACTCAAGTAATCCATCATGCTTAGAGGAGGCCTGTAGGCTGTGTAGCAGTAGGTTATGGTGCTGGGGGACAGGCCTGGGGTTTATGGCCTAGGCTCTGTGATACTCACACTGTCGTGGTTCTTTAACAGAGAAGCTAAGAAGAGAAAAGGGAGTATGATGGTGGCTCGAGAATGTAGCCAAGCCAGTCCAGCAGATATCTCTAACTCAAAACTATAGACTCCCATTCCATCACATCTGGGGATTGGAGAATAAGACAGCAGGATTGCAGAACTAGAAACTGTGCAGAGGATGCTACAAAGAACCTACCAGGGCTCAAAACACATTCCTAGAGTTATCGCTGAAGCAGCCATCCTAAAAGATGCTTGAAAACAGCAGGCTTAAAAGGAGGAAAATGGATTTGGTTTTTCATTTGACTGTGGTCACTAAGTTGTAACTTAACCTCATGACATCAGGGTATTCATCAGACAGTAAAGTCTTCTTCTTAACATCCAGCATAAACTTAAGAGATCTCCAGATGGGAAATATTCCCTGCCACAGAATACACTTCCTGGATGTTGAGGAGGAGGAGGAGGAGGATAAAGAAGAGGAGGAAGATGAATAGGAGGAGGAGGAGGAGGAAGATGAAGAGGAGGAGGAGGAGGAGGAGGAGGAGGAGGAGGAAAGAAGAAGAAGAAGAAGAAGAAGAAGAAGAAGAAGAAGAAGAAGAAGAAGAAGAAGAAGAAGAAGAAGAAGAAGAAGAAGAAGCACAAACTGTAAGATATAATATATCCTTTCTTTCCCAAATTGTCCTTGGACAGTGTTTTGTCACAGGAACAGAGGAGGAAATGAGAACACCCTCCTCCATATCTTCCACTTACCATTCCCCATGCCTGCTCAACTATGCCTATGTTTTTCTCCTACACACATGTGTATCCCAGGAAAGTAGAGATCTTTCTGCCAGCTCATTACTACACTCCCTTAGTCCCCCAAGTGGTCTGTGTCCAAGGAACATGGCAAGCATACTGACGCAAGCAGCCAAGCCCTTCTTGTCACATAGTAGGTACTCCACAAATGTTTTTTTGAATAAGTGAATCAACTGCTCCAAGACTCCCTCAACCTTCTCCTCACTGTTATTTATTTGCACAAGAAATACTTGATAAATACCAAAAATTAAAACATAAAGAAACATCCTTGATATCTGGAGGAGAATTTTGTTTGCGGTAAAACATTGGACTAGAAACATAGTGGAAAGATATGGTGAGAAAATCAGAAAAAAAAAGCCATCAGTGGTAGTGTGCATACACAATGCTGGCTGGCTCATCAGTATGTTTTCATCTTGGTCTATGTTTAAACCACTGTCCGAAAATTATAGCCTCTGGATTGCTGCCAAATAAATTTCTGACTTTAAAACAACTTTATTTCAAGCTTGATAAATGACTTTTGTCGCAAGGCAAAGTAATTAAGGAAGCAGTGTTCAGAGTCACAGGCTGGGGCTGACATTGCCCTTTCCCAGTGTTTTGTTACCTGCCTGGCAGAATTGGCAGAGCTCACAGAAAGGCTCAGAACTGAGTTATACACATTCCCTCCTGGCAGGAGAGTTGTCAGAAAGATATATCACCCCCTCTACCAACCGGCCTCTGTCCAAGGACCATGGCAAGCAAGCTGGCACAAGCAGCCAAGTCCCTCTTGCCACTAGGAGAATTTAGCTATTAAGGGTGAATATTCCCAAGCTGGGCCTTCTCTCTTCTTGGACTCCCTACTGTACACTCTAGCCATACTTTCCACAAGTGGCATATTGTTAATAATTCAACTTACATCTCAAAGCAGGTTCTTCTGAACTTGAGAATTACCCTCTTGAAGAAGAGAAGAGCCCAACACACTATGCAAAGTACAGTCTCTATACCACATATGAAGAAACAGGGATTTTTCCTCAGGCTTAACTTAAGAAACTGACTGTAAGGGAAGCTGAGTCTCAGAGAGATGGTGTGAACTTTTTGATGGCTGCATAGCTAACGAAGAGCAATATCATTATGTATGTATCCATATGTCCATGAGTGATAGGGGCACACACTGGAAACTGTGCTGTCAGACGATGGGATCCTTGGACAACATTATAGAGCATTTGCACAAGTTCAGATGATGGAGGACAATCACTTGGCATGGTAAGTTAATTAAATCAAGGATTATATTAAATGCAAAATGTACTATACACTGCCGGCATGTGCAATAACATGTGTGTGGTACACTATTTCAGAGTAAACTTTGGGAGGATATATGTGAAGTGAAGTACTGTGACGTTTTCCTCTGGGCATACTATGATCACACTGTCACTGCCTTGGAGTAGAAGCTACCATGAACTGAACCATGACAACCGAATAAACTGAATACAATGACAAAGAGGTCTATGGTGATAGTAAAGAAGCTATTGACGCTTCCTATAAATGAGGGAGGGAAGCCACAAAACTCTTGCCTGGGATTCTAGCCATTATTCCCACCTACCCACCCTGCTTCAATTACCAGTAAGCTTGAGAGATGCTAGAGGGAAGTAAAAGGTTAACTAAACATGGGACTTAATGATTCGGCCTCTGTGAAGCTACTATCCCTGTTCTAAAGCTACTATCCATGGTGAAAAACTACTATCCAGATTGTAACACTACTATCCACATTGTAAACCTACTATCCACATTGTAAACATACTATCCACATTGTTAACATACTATCCATGTTGTAAAGCTACCATCCACGTTGTAAAGCTACCATCCATGTTGTAAAGTTACTATCCACATTGTAAAGATACCATCCAAGCAGCAGTCCAATTATTCCGAGGCCACTCCCATTCTTGTAGATACACATCAGCCATGCTATTAAAGTGATCCTAGTGAACTCCCTGATTCACTGACATGATTTAAGCAGAAGGAGTCCTTACTTGGATCTCTGGCTGGTGTCCTACCTAGAGTGAAAAATCATTTGTTCACCTCTCTACTTGCACAGAGTAGTACTTCAAGTACTTACATTCCCATGTATTACAAGTTTCTAACAAAACTTCTCCACTTCCTCGATGACTCCTGACATTTTCATTGGTAGTTTTACTTATTTAATAATGGCCATCCTGATGAATGTGAGTTGTCTAAACATACTTCTAATTTCTATCTCTTCAGTGGTTACTGATATTGAGAATTTCTTCAGTGTAGATAGTGGTGAGCATGTCTCTTTGAAAAGTCTTGTGGGTGTGTTTTGTACAATAAGCCCTTTAATGACCAAGGTTAAATTCTGCCAACCCATGTGGACATCCTCAAGGTTCCAATCTGTTATACATTTTGTAGCTGAAATATATCTTCACTTCATTTCAGAAGAGTTACCAAATTTTTTATTGCTGTGCTAATTACTGTGTGCATTAGACTCCATTTAAACACTACCATATATGAAATGGCCTACTTATATGAAAGATATACCTAGAGAAATGATAATGTCTTACCAAGAGGCATTTTTCTCTACACTCCTTTAAAAATACAATGCAACACATAGATGTGTATTGCTCTGCAGAGATGTAAGCATTTTTATAGATATGTGTCTTTTTGCAGCAGCAGAAGCACACTGAAATTGTGCTTTCATGACTTGCTAATAGCCAGAGATGGGTTATTGGGACTTCCTCCAGAGACCTGGGTTAGCTGGACCAAGCCTGCAGCAGTGTTACTGGATGATGTTGCTGGACAGTTTCCCAGGCCTGGTCTTAATTAAGGGCCTCAGTTCTGCAACATCAGAAGTTGTCTCAAGAGTGAATTTATCTTTTCCAATGTAACTCTCCTGAGAAGCCTTTTCCAGGGAAACTGAATGGGCATTTGTGAGTTTGGAAACGTAAACTGACTTATTGCAATAAATGAAATCCTATATTCACAATGCACAGGGAAAAGGGCTGCAAAGTCCCATCTTCTAGGCACTATATGGCCATAGCAATCATCAATTCACATCAGCTGCACTTCCTGGCACTGAGCCTTCACAAGACTATCCCAGCCAATGGCCAGCTGTGGATATGGTGCCAGAGTAGACATGGGGTGAAGGGACACTGACCTCCCATTTACTGCTACACCACTGCCAAGTAATATTTTGGGAGTAGAATTCAAACACACACACACTCACACACACACACACACACACACTCACACACACACACATACACACACACACACACACACACACACACACACACACACCTCCACTAGTGAGTACACCAGGCTCCAATGCATATTCCAAACTTATGGTCACACAGATGAAACTCATTATATTTAGTGGAACAAAACTAAGTCACAAATGTGGAAAGCATATTTGTAAGAAAGAAGGTGGGCTACATAGATGAGAGGAGACAAGAGAGAGTAGAAAAGAGAATATACGGAATGCATTATATATGAGTATGAAATTCTCAGAGAAAAAGTTTATCGTTAAGAGAAAACAGAGAAATCTTAAATAAATAATTCAATTATATACCTCTGTGTCTTCAAATAAAGCAAGAACAAGACCATGAATAGAAAGAAATCATAAAGGTCAGAACAAAAAAATTATAAAAATAGAAACAAATATATGTCAATGTGGCAACCAACTAAACAAAGAGCTGGTTAGCTAAATTACAAACTTTTAACCAAACAAACAACAAAGACAGAGAAGACCCAAAGCAATCATCGAGGGCAGAGGGAGGGAGGGAAGGACCTAGGTGGGAGAGGGGAGGGTGAGGGGAAAAGGGTAACATGATCATGTATTGGAGGATTAAAAATTAAAAGTGAGATATTAAAGTAAACATCAGTGAAAGTTAAAAGATCACTGGGAAATACTTTGAAAAGTACCATTCTAACAAATTGGAAATGAGGAAGAAATGAATAGATGTCTAGACACATATGACCAAAATTAAGTAATAAGAAAGTTAAATATATCCATGATGAGCAATGGTGTTGAAGCAGCAGTCATCAGTCTTGGGTTTTAGAGAATCCCTTGGCCAGTGGGATTCATTGTTGCTGGTTCAACGGTGCCTTGCAGAACTAACAGCAATACTTCTTAAGATAATTCATAAAATAAAGGTGGAAGAATAACTATCAGATTCACAAAAGCTATATAACCCTGATATCACAACAGATAAAACAATAACAAAATAACAATTATCGATAAACACTGCTCATTGATATCTCTGAACATCAAAACTTTCAATCTCCCAATAAAAAGACACAGACTAACAGAATGGGAAGACAGGATCCATCCTTCTGTGTCACATTCATTAAACATACTTTAATATCAAGGATAAAACATTCAGGATAAAAGAATGGGGAAAGATTTTCCAAGCAAATGGACCAGATAAAATAAAAATTAATCAGAAGAGGTAGAGGGAGGAAGTCCCTAGCTACTCATCAAAGGGAAAGTCCACCAAGAGGAAATGACAACTCTTGACGCCTGTGCAACAAAGGCGAAGGCACTCAAGTTCGTAAAAGAAACACTACTATAGCCCAAGTCATGCACTGACCATCACACACTAATAGTCTGAGACCAGTACCAATGAACAGGTCATCCGGACAAAACCAAAGCCAAATGGGCCTAACAGGTGTTTACAGAACAGTTCACCCAAACACAAAAGAATATATCTTCTTCCCTGCACCTCGTGGAACTTTCTCCAAAACTTACCACATACTTAGATACAAAGCAAATCTTAACAAATACAAGAAAATTGAAATGACGCCATGCATTTCTGACCACCATGGATCAAAACTCGGTAGCGACATCAGCAGAAACAACGGAACACATACAAACTCATGGAAACTAAACGACTCTCCTCTGAATGAAAAGTGGATCGAGACATAAAATAAGAGAGACACTAAAGATTTTCTAGAATTTAGTGAAAATGGATACATAATATACCCAAATGTATGAGACACAATGAAGCCAGTTTTAAAAGGTAGGCTCAGAGTATTCAATGGGTACACTAAAAATTGAAGAGATCTCATACTAGTAACTTAAATGCATACCTGAAATCTCTTGAACGAAAGTTAAACATCACACCCAAAAGAAGTAGAAAGCAAAAGAAGTCAAGCTTCGAAGATGAAATCGATAAAATAGAAGCAGATAATAAAAGTTACAAAGACTCGATGACACAAGGAGTTGGCTGTGCTGCCACCTGAGGCCATGTTGATTGATGTCCCTGGGATGTGCTGCCACCAAAACTCATGTTGGGGGCATGGTCCCACTACAGCCAATGGCCGTGTTGATGTCTGTGTCCTGTGGTGTCACTGAAGGTCAGGAAGATGTCCACCGTCTGTGCTACCGGGATCCATGTTGCTGTCTGTCAGCCTTGCTGTTATCTGGGGTTTTGTTGGATGTTAGCCTTCATACTGGAGGCTTTCCACGGAGACCTCTGGCCCAGCCAGTTGTGAGGGTTCAGGCGAAGGAGAGAGAACTCAAGCAGGAAGGGGGAATCGCTTCTGCTGTTGCAGCTGCTGCAGCTGCCACACCTCCATCTCCACTGCTGCCACTTCAGTTGCTCAGGGATGTTGGCTGGGCTGAGCCAGCAGGAGGCTAGCCAGTGAGGGGTCCAGGGGAGCTTCTGGCAGTGATTTCTGGAGAGCAGATCTCTTCCCCAAGCAGCAGTGTTACAGCTCTTATGACAGAAGCTCTCAGACAATAGAGTAGTTCTCTCATACATTTAATCCTTCTGGATAGGATTCTTATATACAATTTCAGGGTGGGTCAGGGTCTGACAGCAGGTACTTCCTATTGGCTTGGCCTGAGAGCTTGGGAACACCTCATCTACATGTCGGAGGGCGTGGTCCTGCTTCTATGTTACTGATGGCCACAGACCTCTCTACAGGGGACTGGGGGGTGGTGTGGAGGGCTGTAGCTACGTGAGAGGGGCCTGGCCTCCTGGGAGTTTAGGAAAATGCCCACCAACTATGGTCACTGTGGTTTCAACCTCATTTTGCCTTGGAACCAGGGTACCTTTCATAGCCCACCGCCCCACAGGTGGTGTCCAGGGCCTGGGCTGCCCCAGAGATCACTTCATATCTGTGGCCTCTGCTGCCACTGAGGGCCATAAAGGTTTCTGTGGTCTGTATTTCTGCTGAGAACTATACTGTGCTGATGTGTGTGGTCTGGGCTGCCATCGGAGACCATGTTGAGTTACATGGATCATGTTACTGAAGGAGGCCATGGTCTCTGTTACCACCAAAGGCCATGTGGATGTCCATGGCCTGTGTCATTGCTAAGAGCCATGACTGTTGGTGTCTATGGCCCGTGCCGTGTCAGAGCACAACATTGATGTTCATGGTCTGTATTGACACTGGAGACCATGCTAAGGTCCCTGGCATATGCTGATGCCAGAGGCCTTGTAGAAGTTCATTATCCTTGGTCCCACTATTGTAAGGACCAAAGAACCTATATTCTGTAAAGGCATCGATGACTGTGGATTCAAAGCTGAAAAAGAGAGTCATAGAAGGCTTCTGTGACAACCTCCACTTTTTTTTTTCATCTTTATTAACTTGAGTATTTCTTATTTACATTTCGGTTGTTATTCCCCTTCCCAGTTTCTGGGTCAACATCCCCCTAACCCCACCCCATCCCCTTCTCTATGGGTGTTCCCCTCTCCATCCTCCCCCCATTACCACCTGCCCCCAACAATCACATTTACTGGGGATTCGGTCTCGGCTTCCCCTTCCACTGGTGCTCTTACTAGGCTATTCATTGCTACTTATGCAGTTGGAACCCAGGGTCAGTCCATGTACAGTCTTTGGGTAGTGGCTTAGTCCCTGGAAGCTCTGGTTGCTTGGCATTGTTGTTCATATTGGGTCTCAAGCCCCTTCAAGCTCTTTCAGTCCTTTCTAAGATTCCTTCAATGGGAGTCCCATTCTTAGTTCAGTGGTTTGCTGCTGGATTTCGCCTATGTACTTGCCATATTCTGGCTGTGTCTCTCAGGAGAGATCTACATCCGGTTCCTGTCAGCCTGCACTTCTTTGCTTCATCCATCTTATCTAATTGGGTGGCTGTATATGTATGGGCCACATGTGGGGCAGGCTCTGAATGGGTGTTCCTTCTGCCTCTGTTCTAAACTTTGCCTCCCTATTCCCTGCCAAAGATATTCTTTTTCCCCTTTTAAAGAAGGAATGAAGCATTCGCATTTTGGTCATCCTTCTTGAGTTTCATGTGTTCTGTGCATCTAGGGTAATTCGAGCATTTGGGCTAATATCCACCTATCAATGAGTGCATACCATGTGTGTTTTTCTGTGATTGGGTTACCTCACTCAGGATGATATTTTCCAGTTCCACACATTTGCCTATGAATTTCATAAAGTCATTGTTTTTGATAGCTAATATTCCATTGTGTAGATGTACCACATTTTCTGTATCCATTCCTCTGTTGAAGGGCATCTGGGTTCTTTCTAGCTTCTGGCTATTATAAATAAGGCTGCTATAAAAATAGTGGAGCATGTGTCTTTGTTATACATTGGGGCATCTTTTGGGTATATGCCCAAGAGAGGTATAGCTGGGTCCTCAGGTACTGCAATGTCCAATTTTCTGAGGAACCTCCAGACTGATTTCCAGAATGGTTGTACCAGTCTGCAATCCCACCCACAATGGAGAAGTGTTCCTCTTTCTCCACATCCTCACCAGCATTTGCTGTCACCTGAGTTTTTACACCTTAGCCATTCTCACTGGTGTGAGGTGAAATCTCAGGGTTGTTTTGATTTGCATTTCCCTTATGACTAAAGATGTTGAACATTTCTTTAGGTGTTTCTCAGCCATTCGGCAGTCCTCAGCTGTGAATTCTTTGTTTAGCTCTGAACCCCATTTTTAATAGGGTTATTTGTCTCCCTGTGGCATAACTTCTTGAGTTCTTTGTATATTTTGGACATAAGCCCTCTATCAGTTGTAGGATTGGTAAAGATCTTTTCCCAATCTGTTGGACAACCTCCACTTCTACCAAAACCGCCCCCCAGAAAACTAACAACCTAGATAGAAAGCCATCAAAGAGAACTCTGTTTAAAATGTGGCATGAGTGTTGAAGCTTAGCTCTCCACAGCTGATGACTTCTGGAAGAGGCTCAGATGAGAATAGACCTGGTTTCCTTTAAGGGGCTGGCCACCGAAAGTTGGACCATGCTCCAGTGAGTATATTGTCAAAACAAATTGGACTTGTGGGACTTTGGTGGATGAGTATTGGTTTTTGCTTTTTTTCTCTTCTTTTTATTACAGGGGTAGGAGAGGTCATAAGAGTGGGGAGGTGGGCCTGTGAGGACTGGGAATTGAGTGTGATTGGTGTACATGATGTAAAATTTCCAAAGTAATCAATAAAACTGTTATGTTGGGAAAAAAAGAGTAGGCTCTTTGAGAGAAATCAATAAGATTGACAGAACTTCATCCAAATTAACTAAAAGGCAGACAGAAAAGATCCAAATTAGCAAAATTAGACATAACAGCAAACAATGAAGCAATTCAGAGAATCATAAGGATATACTTTTAAAAAATGTATTCCGAGCTCTCTGCTCCCAGAACCCGTGGGAGAGAGACCTCACCGCCTGGTCAGGTGGGCACTCCTGAGGCTGCAGAGCAGAAGAGACCACCAACACTGCCCACCCCTGCCCACATCCCTGGCCCAAGAGGAAACTATATAAGGCCTCTGGGCTCCCGTGGGAGAGGGCCCAGGAGCGGCAGGACCCCTGCCTGAGACACCACCGGAACCTGAAGGAAACAGACCGGATAAACAGTTCTCTGCACCCAAATCCCGTGGGAGGGAGAGCTAAACCTTCAGAGAGGCAGACACGCCTGGGAAACCAGAAGAGACTGCTTTCTGCACACACATTCGGACGCCAGAGGAAAACACCGGAGGCCATCTGGAACCCTGGTGCACGGAGGCTCCGGAAGGGCTGCGAGATCTTCCTGGTTGCTGCCACTGCTGAGAGCCCGTGGGCAGCACCCCATGAGCGTAACTTGAGCCTCAGGACCACAGGTAAGACCAACTTTTCTGCTGCAAGTGACCTGCCTGGTGAACTCAAGACACAGGCCCACAGGAACAGCTGAAGACCTGTAGAGGGACAAAACTACACACACAAAAGCAGAACACTCTGTCCCCATAACTGGCTGAAAGAAAACAGTAAAACAGGTCTACAGCACTCCTGACACACAGGCTTATAGGACAGTCTAGCCACTGTCAGAAATAGCAGAACAAAGTAACACTAGAGTTAATCTGATGGTGAGAGGCAAGCACAGGAACCCAAGCAACAGAAACCAAGACTACATGACATCATCGGAGCCCAATTCTCCCACCAAAACAAACATGGAATATCCAAACACACCAGAAAAGCAAGATCTAGTTTCAAAATCATATTTGATCATGATGCTGGAGGACTTCAAGAAAGACGTGAAGAACTCCCTTAGAGAAACACAGGAAAACATTAATAAACAAGTAGAAGCCTACAGAGAGGAATCGCAAAAATCCCTGAAAGAATTCCAGGAAAACACAATCAAACAGTTGAAGGAATTAAAAATGGAAATAGAAGCAATCAAGAAAGAACACATGGAAATAACCCTGGATATAGAAAACCAAAAGAAGAGACAAGGAATTGTAGATACAAGCTTCACCAACAGAATACAAGAGATGGAAGAGAGAATCTCAGGAGCAGAAGATTCCATAGAAATCATTGACTCAACTGTCAAAGATAATGTAAAGCGGAAAAAGCTATGGTCCAAAACATACAGGAAATCCAGGACTCAATGAGAAGATCAAACTAAGGATAATAGGTATAGAAGAGAGTGAAGACTCCCAGCTCAAAGGACCAGTAAATATCTTCAACAAAATCATAGAAGAAAACTTCCCTAACCTAAAAAAAGAGATACCCATAGGCATTCAAGAAGCCTACAGAACTACAAATAGATTGGACCAGAAAAGAAACACCTCCCGTCACATACTAGTCAAAACACCAAACGCACAAAATAAAGAAAGAATATTTAAAGCAGTAAGGGAAAAAGGTCAAGTAACATATAAAGGCAGACCTATCAGAATCACACCAGACTTTTCGCCAGAAACTATGAAGGCCAGAAGATCCTGGACTGATGTCATACAGACCCTAAGAAACACAAATACCAGCCCAGGCTACTGTATCCTGCAAAACTCTCAATTAACATAGATGGAGAAACCAAGATATTCCATGACAAAACCAAATTTACACAATATCTTTCTACAAATCCAGCACTACAAAGGATAATAAATGGTAAAGCCCAACATAAGGAGGCAAGCTATACCCTAGAAGAGGCAAGAAACTAATCGTATTGGCAACAAAACAAAGAGAAGAAAAGCATACAAACATAACCTCACATCCAAATATGAATATAACAGGAAGCAATAATCACTATTCCTTAATATCTCTCAACATCAATGGCCTCAACTCCCCAATAAAAAGACATAGAATAACAAACTGGATACACAACGAGGACCCTGCATTCTGCTGCCTACAGGAAAACACACCTCAGAGACAAAGACAGACATTACCTCAGAGTGAAAGGCTGGAAATCAACTTTCCAAGCAAATGGTCAGAAGAAGCAAGCTGGAGTAGCCATTCCAATATCAAATAAAATCAATTTTCAACTAAAAGTCATCAAAAAAGATAAGGAAGGACACTTCATATTCATCAAAGGACAAATCCACCAAGATGAACTCTCAATCCTAAATATCTATGCCCCAAATACAAGGGCACCTACATATGTAAAAGAAACCTTACTAAAGCTCAAAACACGCATTGCACCTCACACAATAATAGTAGGAGATTTCAACACCCCACTCTCATCAATGGACAGATCATGGAAACAGAAATTAAACAGAGACGTAGACAGACTAAGAGAAGTCATGAGCCAAATGGACTTAACGGATATTTATAGAACGTTCTACCCTAAAGCAAAAGGATATACCTTCTTCTCAGCTCCTCATGGTACTTTCTCCAAAATTGACCATATAATTGGTCAAAAAACGGGCCTCAACAGGTACAGAAAGATAGAAATAATCCCATGCGTGCTATCGGACCACCACGCCCAAAACTGGTCTTCAATAACAATAAGGAAGACATATATGTGAAATTGAACAATGCTCTACTCAATGATAACCTGGTCAAGGAAGAAATAAAGAAAGAAATTAAAAACTTTTTAGAATTTAATGAAAATGAAGGTACAACATACCCAAACTTATGGGACACAATGAAAGCTGTGCTAAGAGGAAAACTCATAGCGCTTGAGTGCCTGCAGAAAGAAACAGGAAAGAGCATATGTCAGCAGCTTGACAGCACACCTAAAAAGCTCTAGAACAAAAAAGAAGCAAATACACCCAGGAGGAGTAGAAGGCAGGAAATAATCAAACTCAGAGCTGAAATCAACCAAGTAGAAACAAAAAGGACCATAGAAAGAATCAACAGAACCAAAAGTTGGTTCTTTGAGAAAATCAACAAGATAAATAAACCACTAGCCAGACTAACGAGAGGACACAGAGAGTGTGTCCAAATTAACAAAATCAGAAATGAAAAGGGAGACATAACTACAGATTCAGAGGAAATTCAAAAAATCATCAGATCTTACTATAAAAGCCTATATTCAACAAAACTTGAAAATCTGCAGGAAATGGACAATTTCCTAGACAGATACCAGGTACCGAAGTTAAATCAGGAACAGATAAACCAGTTAAACAACCCCATAACTCCTAAGGAAATAGAAGAAGTCATTAAAGGTCTCCCAACCAAAAAGAGCCCAGGTCCAGACGGGTTTAGTGCAGAATTCTATCAGACCTTCATAGAAGACCGCATACCAATATTATCCAAACTATTCCACAAAATTGAAACAGATGGAGCACTACCGAATTCCTTCTATGAAGCCACAATTACTCTTATACCTAAACCACACAAAGACCCAACAAAGAAAGAGAACTTCAGACCAATTTCCCTTATGAATATCGACGCAAAAATACTCAACAAAATTCTGGCAAACCGAATGCAAGAGCACATCAAAACAATCATCCACCATGATCAAGTAGGCTTCATCCCAGGCATGCAGGGATGGTTTAATATACAGAAAACCATCAACGTGATCCATTATATAAACAAACTGAAAGAACAAAAACCACATGATCATTTCATTAGATGCTGAGAAAGCATTTGACAAAATTCAACACCCCTTCATGATAAAAGTCCTGGAAAGAATAGGAATTCAAGGCCCATACCTAAACATAGTAAAAGCCATATACAGCAAACCAGTGGCTAACATTAAACTAAATGGAGAGAAACTTGAAGCAATCCCACTAAAATCAGGGACTAGACAAGGCTGCCCACTCTCTCCCTACTTATTCAATATAGTTCTTGAAGTTCTAGCCAGAGCAATCAGACAACAAAAGGAGGTCAAGGGATACAGATCGGAAAAGAAGAAGTCAAAATATCACTATTTGCAGATGATATGATAGTATATTTAAGTGATCCCAAAAAGTTCCACCAGAGAACTACTAAAGCTGATAAACAACTTCAGCAAAGTGGCTGGGTATAAAATTAACTCAAATAAATCAGTAGCCTTCCTCTACACAAAAGAGAAACAAGCCGAGAAAGAAATTAGGAAACGACACCCTTCATAATAGACCCAAATAATATAAAGTACCTCGGTGTGACTTTAACCAAGCAAGTAAAAGATCTGTACAATAAGAACTTCAAGACACTGAAGAAAGAAATTGAAGAAGACCTCAGAAGGTGGAAAGATCTCCCATGCTCATGGATTGGCAGGATTAATATAGTAAAAATGGCCATTTTACCAAAAGCGATCTACAGATTCAATGCAATCCCCATCAAAATACCAATCCAATTCTTCAAAGAGTTAGACAGAACAATTTGCAAATTCATCTGGAATAACAAAAAACCCAGGATAGCTAAAACTATCCTCAACAATAAAAGGACTTCAGGGGAATCGCTATCCCTGAACTCAAGCAGTATTACAGAGCAATAGTGATAAAAACTGCATGGTATTGGTACAGAGACAGACAGATAAAACAATGGAACAGAATTGAAGACCCAGAAATGAACCCACACACCTATGGTCACTTGATTTTTGACAAAGGAGCCAAATCCATCCAATGGAAAAAAGATAGCATTTTCAGCAAATGGTGCTGGTTCAACTGGAGGTCAACATGTAGAAGAATGCAGATCGATCCATGCTTATCACCCTGTACAAAGCTTAAGTCCAAGTGGATCAAGGACCTCCACATCAAACCAGACACACTCAAACTAATAGAAGAAAACTAGGAAGCATCTGGAACACATGGGCACTGGAAAAATTTCCTGAACAAAACACCAATGGCTTATGCTCTAAGATCAAGAATCACAAATGGGATCTCATAAAACTGCAAAGCTTCTGTAAGGCAAAGGACACTGTGGTTAGGACAAAACGGCAACCAACAGATTGGGAAAAGATCTTTATCAATCCTACAACAGATAGAGGCCTTATATCCAAAATATACAAAGAACTCAAGAAGTTAGACAGCAGGGAGACAAATAACCCTATTAAAAAATGGGGTTCAGAGCTAAACAAAGAATTCACAGCTGAGGAATGCCGAATGGCTGAGAAACACCTAAAGAAATGTTCAACATCTTTAGTCATCAGGGAAATGCAAATCAAAACAACCCTGAGATTTCACCTCACACCAGTGAGAATGGCTAAGATCAAAAACTCAGGTGACAGCAAATGCTGGCGAGGATGTGGAGAAAGAGGAACACTCCTCCATTGTTGGTGGGGTTGCAGACTGGTACAACCATTCTGGAAATCAGTCTGGAGGTTCCTCAGAAAATTGGACATTGAACTGCCTGAGGATCCAGCTATACCTCTCTTGGGCATATACCCAAAAGATGCCCCAACATATAAAAAAGACACGTGCTCCACTATGTTCATCGCAGCCTTATTTATAATAGCCAGAAGCTGGAAAGAACCCAGATGCCCTTCAACAGAGGAATGGATACAGAAAATGTGGTACATCTACACAATGGAATATTACTCAGCTATCAAAACAACGACTTTTATGAAATTGAGGCAAATGGTTGAACTGGAAAATATCATCCTGAGGAGGTAACCCAATCACAGAAAGACATACATGGTATGCACTCATTGATAAGTGGCTATTAGCCCAAATGCTTGAATTACCCTAGATGCCTAGAACAAATGAAACTCAAGACGGATGATCAAAAATGTGAATGCTTCACCCTTCTTTAAAAGGGGAACAAGAATACCCTTGGCAGGGAAAAGAGAGGCAAAGATTAAAACAGAGACTGAAGGAACACCATTCAGAGCCTGCCCCACATGTGGCCCATATATATACAGCCACCCAATTAGACAAGATGGATGAAGCAAAGAAGTGCAGAAGTGTAGATCGCCCTGAGAGACACAGCCAGAATACAGCAAATACAGAGGCGAATGCCAGCAGCAAACCACTGAACTGAGAATAGGGACCCCTGCTGAAGGAATCAGAGAAAGAACTGAAGAGCTTGAAGGGGCCTGAGACCCCATATGTACAACAATGCCAAGCAACCAGAGCTTCCAGGACTAAGCCACTACCTAAAGACTATACATGGACTGACCCTGGACTCTGACCTCATAGGTAGCAATGAATAGCCTAGTAAGAGCACCAGTGGAAGGGGAAGCCCTGGGTCCGGCTAAGACTGAACCCCCAGTGAACTAGACTGTTGGGGGGAGGGCAGCAATGGGGAGGGTGGGGAGGGAACACCCATAAGGAAGGGGAGGGGGAGGGGATGTTTGCCGAAACCGGGAAAGGGAATAACACTCGAAATGTTTATAAGAAATATTCAAGTTAATAAAAAAATGTATTCCAAAAAAATAGAAAACCTGAAAGAAAATGGATAATTTTCTGAATACATACCACTTACCCAAGGTAAATCAAGATCAGGTAAGCAATTCAAACAGACATATGGCCCCTAATGAAACAGAAGCAGTCATTAAATCTTTCCTAACCAAATAAAATCCCAGGACCAAATGGCTTTAGAGCAAAATTCCTCAAAACTTTCAAAGAGGATTCCTTAAATTCCTCAAATTATTACACAGAGTAGAAACAGAAGGAACATTGCCAAGTTCATTTTCGGAGGCCACTGTTACACTGATCCCCCAAACCACTCAAAGACCCAATGAAGAAAGGGAATTACAAACCAACTTCCCTTGTGAACAAAGATGCACAGATTCTCAATAAAATACTTGCAAACTTATTCTAAGAACACAACAAAAAGGTCACCCACCATGAGCAAGTAAACTTCATCCTAGAGATGCTGGAGGGGCTCAACACATAAATCAATAAATGTAATCCACAATGTAAACAAACTGAAATGAAAGCAAAAAACCCATGATCATATCATTAGATGTAGAAAGGACCTTGTGACAAAACCCTTCATGATAAAAAATCCTTGAAACATTAGTGATAGAAGAAATATATCTCAATGTGATAAAGCCAGTTTATTAATTGCCAAAATCAACTCAAATGAAGAGAAACTCAAGCAATTCCACTAAAATCAGAAACAAGACAAGGTTGCCCACTCTCTCCATACATGTTTAATATAGTGCTTGAAGTCTTAACTAGAGCAATAAGATAACTGAAGATCAATGGGAAACAAATTGGAAAGGAAGAAGTCAAAGTATCTTTATGCAGATGGTGTGGTAATACACATAAGCGACCCTAAAAATTCCACAGGAAAACTCCAAAAGCAGATGGGAACAAATGCGGAGATCCACAGTGAGACATCATGCAGAGAATGAGAGACCTTGCAATGCTCAGCCCTAAACAGGGTATCTCTCTCAAATTCCCTCCCCCACCTCAGGGTTCAGGTGACAGGGTTAAAATGTGACAGGAGTGTTGAAGCTTAGCTCTCCACAGCTGATGACTGTGGAGGGTGCAGACAAAGTCTAAGAGCCACAGGGGATGCAGGCTGTTAGAATACGGCTCTCTAAATCAACAGGAATGACGCACATTTGAATTTATAGAGCCTGAAACAGCATACACAGTCCCTTCACCCTACTGGGTAAAGCTAAAAGGAAGAGTAGACACACACCTCCATCCCTAACCCAGAAAATTTCTCCAATTGATAATCACTGGCAAATGAAAATTTGGTTTACTCCAAGGAGGTCTCACTGGAGAAACAAACTACTTGTAAGAGTAGGCTGTCTGCCCAGCAGCAGACAACCGACCAAAAATGAATTCAATGGAATCTCTGCAGGCTCCTTGTTTCACAATATCATTCCAGGGCTTTTATCTTATTTTTGTCTCATCATTTGTTTTTATTTTATCTATGTGTATTTACTCTCTATATTTGCTCTATAGGTCCTTTATGTATATATCATGGCTTCCATTTTGGTGATGTTATAGGATTCCTGAGTGTGGAAACAAGTGGTTTTCTGTCTGTATCTGTTTCCTGTGCCTTTTCTGGTAGTCTTTTCCTTCTGTCTTTTGTTTGTTTGGTTGGTTCGTTGGTTGGTTAGTTAGTTTGGTTTGTTTGTCCTATTCTGATATGTTGGGTTTTGTTTTATCATATTATATCATGTTATATTAGATTATATTCCCTTTGAAGTCTTTTTTTCCTAATGAGAAACAAAAATGGGGTAGATCTAGATAGGAGAGAAGGAACAGAGGAACTGAGAGGAGTGGAGGGGTGAACCAAAATTTGTGAGGAACAAAGATATTTTCAATAAAAGGTAAAAAAATAAATAAATACATTAGAAAGAAAAACTATATATGAATATTTATACACTTAGTTACATGTGTTGTAGAAATGTTCAGGTAAACAGTTAATAGTATGATTTGTTACGACTTTTTCAGACATCCTTAGTGTTATCTAACCTTCCTTATTTTGTATTTACTTCCCTCCCAACATCCCTAAAGAGCTTCTTTGTTCCCTGACCAGCAGAGAACAGATTCCAGCAATTGTCCTCTGACTACCACACACATGCCCACACATGTATACACACAAAGATTTAAATGTAAGATTCCATTCTTTACATAATAAACCTTCTACTAAAAAAAGAAGTTTGACATTCTCATGAAAGAGAAAAGTCGATACTGTAGATAGGTCAATTCATTTCAATATTCCTTATGCTCAATAATATTCCAAATCAAATTCCTGAGGCGTTGTTTGAGAATTTTAAGAGCTGACTCATGATTTTTTATTAAAGAATTTTAAGAAGGCCTCAAGAATATCTGTGGAGATGTTGAAGATAGTAAAAACAGCTCAGGAATTTCTTCCTTTTCAGTGATGAGAATTGAACCTGGATCTTGTCATGCTAGGCAAGTGCCCAACCAATGATCCCCATACTCCTGTTCAGATTCAAGCATCCTTACAAAATACTGCTAAGATATCAGAACACATTATAAAGTTACTGTAAGAAAAGCAGAATAGTGATGACACAAAGTTAGACGAACGAAACAGATAAAAGTTGATGACCAGCACACACATATGTTGTTGTAAAAATATAAAAAATAACAATCTGTCTTTTACCCCACTAAGTCCAGCACTGTGGTGCCCCATGGTATCTGCTGGATATCTTAATTCTCAGTCAGCAAAATCTCTCACCCACTTTGCTCCATCCCATATCACACTGTCGAAGGCCTCTCTCTGAGCCTAGCAGCAATCTCTCTACCTATCTAGTTCCCAGGCAGGTTTCCATGCCAGAAACACACATCCCAACTCCACCGTGGCCCAGACCAGCTGCCCCACACTCCATTACACTTAAATCTACACATGAAAGAATACACAACACAATAACCTTTGACCCAATTGATAAGATATAATTAGATATAATTGCCCACCTAAACATACAAAGGCCAGCACCGCCCATCCTTTAAGAGCATTAATAACAACCTGTAAATACACAGAGCAGAATCTTCACGTCCCCTGCCATATTGCCCTGCCACGGCTTCTCTCCCTTTCCCTCCTGTCTCTTCCTCCTTTCCATTCCAGTCTCCTCCTCTTCCTTCAAACTTCTCTCCCACCCATCCTTCCCTCTCATCCAATGACAGGCCTCCTTCTATCCTATACCTGCCCCTTACCTGTATTTTACAAATTCAGTGGGGAGAAGGTTCTGGTGAAGTCACCTGAGTCCTGAGTAGTGACTAGGCAGCTGTCCTTGGGGCAGTGGAATTAGCATCAAAATACAGATAACTCGGGGGCAAACCACAACACACATAAGCAAGCACTTATTCTGAATAAAAAAGCATAGTAATTAATAATCATAGATCAATTAGATACCCATATTAGGGTAGAGTGGAACAAACTCGACTTCTAGTTCACACAGACATATAAATCAATACCTAACAAACCATGAACCTAATTACAAAAGAGAAAAATAAATCTATGTGCTGATATATGAGAATCTCTATGGCTTTGGGCAAGCAAAGATGTCTTCATCGAGATATAAAAGGCTTCAACATAAGGAAAAGACTGATAAAGTGACTTGGCGAGATAAGAACTTACGTTCATCAATGCTAATGTCTGAAAACAAAAACAAAGCTTCATGCATTTCCAAATTGCTTATAGCTGATAAGAATTAATATCCAGAAAATGTAAACTACTTTATAACTTAATAAAAGAAAGATAAAGGTGATAAAAAATGAAGGGCAAATGATTTTTAAAAACAACACAAAAGAGAACGTTTTAGTGGCAAAATAATATGGTAAATAATGTTCAATAGTAACAACCATCGGGAAGGTGAGATTTAAATGCTAGGACTAATGCTCATCATATATTCACAGATTTGAGTGTAAAGTAGTACAATCACTTTGAACAACTAGGAGTATCTATCTACTCATATTGTACACATAGCCCTATGACTTGCAATTTTAAGCATGAGGCTAACACAAATTCATACGCAGTTGTACTTAAGGGCATGCAAATATATGTATACAGTATATTGTTTACAAATACAAAAAGTGAAAGAAATATGAAGTCCATCAATGATAGTACAGAAATTAATACCATGGTCCTAAGATGAACATTAGAAAGCAAAGAGAATATAAGCTTTCTAACTATACACCAAGACATGGATAATATTCAACCAGATGGAGGAGGGACAGAAGAGACAAAAGAATATACATATAGCACACTAAAAAAAACCAAAATAGCCCACAGAGACAGAAGCCATAACAGAAATTATTTTAGGGATGATGAGGTGGAGGGAATCTGGATTGCTGATAATTTCAGTAGTTCTTGCGCCAAATGGTGTCTACTTGCCTGTACTCACTCTGCAAAAATTTATCCATTTATAATTTAAAATGTATCAAAGAAAAAGCCATAAAAGAAGGCGCTGGGGAGGTAAGTATATAAAGAGAAAGCACAAGACCTCAGCTTGAATCATCAGCATTTCCATAAGAGCCACAAAGCATTGCACATCTGTGATCCCAGCACTGGGAAGCAGAGACGGGAGGATTCCTGCGACTTGCTGACCAACCAGTCTACCCCAGTCTCTTGAGTTCCAAGTTTCCTGAGGGACCCTGGCTCAAAAGTAAGACAGAGAAACAGTGAGATGACTCAGGGGCTAAAAGCACTCCCCACCAAGCTGTCAAACACAGAGTGCCCTCAAATATGCACCCACATGTAACACACACACACACACACACACACACACACACACCATGGCAATACACACACACTCACGTACATCACCAAATAAATAAATATTTTTTTCAAGATGAAGAGCATTGAGGAAGATACCAGATGTCAGTCTCTGCCCCCCATATGTCTGTGCACACACATGCAGTAACATATAAACAAACACATAGTGAAAAAGAAAAGGAATTCAGGTTAATGAGTCACTGGATTGCTGTGAGCCTTTGTGCCAATGATTAGTATCCACACAAAACTAAAATGTGGACAGAGATGCAGACAAAAATATTGTGAAAATGGACAAACGACAAATGCCACATGGTGACAGGGACAGAGTGGACAGCCAAGGACTGTGACGAGCACCACAAGCTAGAAGATGGAATGGAGAGAGGAAGGAAGAAAGGGAGGGAGGGAGGGAGGGAGGGAGGGAGGGAGGGAAGAAAAGGGGAAGAAAGGAAGGAAGGAAATTTTCACCTAAGTTTTTTGAGAGACTATGGCTCTGCCAACACTGAGCCTGCCAGGTTCTAGCCCCAACCCCAAAGGAAGAACAACAATATCAACCAACCAAAACCCCCCGCGCCAGAGCTCCCAGGGACTAAACCACCAACCAAAGAGTACACGAGGAGGGACCCACGGCTTCGGCCACATACGTAGCAGAGGATGGCCTTATTGGACATCAGTGGGAGGAGTAGCCCTTGGTCCTGTGAAGGCTCGATGCTCCAGTGTAGGGGAATGTCAGCGTGGGGAGGCGGGAGAGGTGGGTGGTTGGCTGGAGGAGCACCCTCAGAGAAGCAGGGGGGATGAGATAGGGGAATTCTGAAGGGAAAACCTGGAAAGGGAATAACATTTGAACTGTAAATAAAGAAAATATCCAATAAAAGAGAAAAAAAGAAGAAACATGAGAGAATACTTGTACGAAACTGCTTATGTGCTGGATAATCTATTCAGTTGGTGATCGTTTATTTTTGAATAGGCTTTATTTATTCTCCAACAATGTCATATATGTAGGTAATGTATCTTGATCATTTCCACCCCAATTCTCTGATGTCTCTCTCTATTTCCCTGGGACATCCCTCCAACATAGCCACTCCCATCACCATGTGCTTTTTGTCAATGATTGATGGTAGAAGATTATAGAAGTCAGGAGGGCAAGGAGAAAATTCATCCTGAAAACAAACAAGCATCTATCACTTTGAAAAGGTCAGTGAATAGATGGAAGACAGATGGATAAAGATAGTAGATAGATGTTAGATATATGATAGATGCATACACCCATACACACACACACACACACACACACACACACACACACACACACACACACACATACACACACATACACACAGCTAGAACTAGAAGGAAAGCCAATCCTTAAATCTCTAACATCTGGTTTAAAGGAAATTCACTGATTTTATACTATCAAGCCCTAATTCAAGTCCCAGATATAAACAAATTGATTCTTTTTTTTTCTTTTCTTTTTTTTATTATTATTATTAACTTGAGTATTTCTTATATACATTTCGAGTGTTATTCCCTTTCACGGTTCCCGGGCAAACATCCCCCTCCCCCCTCCCCTTCCTTATGGGTGTTCCCTTCCCAACCCTCCCCCACTTGCTGCCCTCTCCCCAACAGTCTAGTTCACTGGGGGTTCAGTCTTAGCAGGGCCCAGGGCTTCCCCTTCCACTGGTGCTCTTACTAGGATATTCATTGCTACCTATGAGGTCAGAGTCCAGGGTCAGTCCATGTATAGTCTTTGGGTAGTGGCTTAGTCCCTGGAAGCTCTGTTGGAGAAAGCACATAGAAATAAATAGAAAGCAGATTTCTTTAAAACATAAATAAACTGTGAGCATTTTTAGGGTAAGGAGCTTGATCTGGAACACCTGAGAATTATTTGCTTATAAAATAACCAATCTGCCATTAAGAGACATGTGTTTTTACATATTAAAAGTTACAGCTGTGTCATTTAACTCAACAAAGAAAACACATGCAAAAACAGCATCTCGGGTAACCCAAGACAAACCCAGGTTTAAGAGCACATAGCAGCAACCATGGAGTGGTCTTCAGCTGTGGATAGAACAGGAAAAATGGCTCGCTCACAGGAGCTGAACTCTAAAAATACCTACTCCTCATAATGGCCACAAGACTGGGATGGTGGATCTGTCAATTCCTGTGCCAACTGACAGCAAGACCGGGGACACAGGAGAGAGGCCGGGGGACCAGGGACCGTATTTCTTGACTCCTCGCCTTCTCTCCAGTAATTTCTACCAATGGCAACAATCTCAACATCTTCAAATACCTATGGCAACCAGAGTGCACACTGCCTGAGGTTTGATGGGAATCTCCAGATTAAGACATTTTTGTTATAAAGTCAAAATTTACTAGGAAAGCTCACTTTCGAACAGGATGGCAACAGGTTGGTAACTTGCCATCTTCTGTAAAGAGAAGGGGAGTTGCTTCTCACACCAACCAATGAACCCAGATGTCGCTTCAGGCTGCCATGGCCCTCCTCACAGACCTGTGCCGACAGCTTCATCCTCAGCTTACCTCTGTCAGGAGGTAGTGGATCCTTGAAGAAATGAGGTCTAATGGGAGGTCTTAGGCAAATGGAGGCATGCTGTTGAAAGGGATTATGGGGCTCCTCCAGTCTCTTCCCCCATCCTCCCTTTGCTTCCCAGGCACTGTGGGGTAAACAGACCTCCTCTACCATGCACTCCTGTGTTTTTGAAGGTTATAGTAATAGGAACACATGAGCATAAACTGAAAGCTTGGGAAACACGAGCCTAGAAAACCTTTCTTTCCACTATTAAGTTTGTTACTCTGGTGTTTTGTCACAGTGATAGAACTCTGGCTAATGTACCAGGAAAAGGTCAAAAGACGTAATAGTGTGAGTGGAATGAGCCTTATCTGGAAGCTGTAATAACTTGTCTGAGATTTGGCCCATACGTGCTGTTAAGTTTGAAAACAAATGTATGTTCCCAGGACCTCCTCAGGATACATAAGAATATATGGATGAAGTCAGTTCAACCATGGGGGTCCTTTTTCATGGACCAGCATTGCAGGATTGTTCATTTTTGTGATTCGTATGAGCTAATCGCAAAAACCTTTTGATTATTTATCCAGAACTACAACTAAGCAGCCGTGTTGGTTGTTGTAATTACACATAGTGTAAAACAATCCTGTCTAAATCAGTAAGCAAGACTGCTCCTGTCTCCAGCACTGCGCTCACAGCAGGCTTTGGTGAAACACTCACTAGTGTTGCACATTTTGCACTAACCCTGTCCCACATTCACAAAAGCCTCCTGTGTTGAAAGTTGGACTTCAATGAGAATGTATCCAGCGGCAGAGCCCTTTGAAAATGGGGTTGAGTGAAAAGTGTTAGAAGTCATAAAGGGTGATGCCCTTGGCAGGAAAGGAACATCTGACCCTCAGTGAACAAGTTTCTAAGAGAATGGGCTGGCCCCTCCTTTCTCTCCGACTTCCTGTCTCTTCACACTTCCTGGTGTGACCTTCTCAAATATGCTCCGTCCTTTGCTGTGCATCTATCCTTCCTTAGGCTTTCTCCAACAGCACTGATCAGAAGCCAGCCCCATACTCAATGACATCCAGAACCATGAGACAACCATTGTTTTCATAGATTACCTAGACTTGGGTATTTTGTTTTAACAATGGATAATAAACTAATACAATACTTAAAATAAAGCACAATCTACATACAACCTTTCAGTTTTATGTTCTAGTGAAGAGACATAAACCCAACTCCACTCTTCACTTTACTCAGGTCTTTTAATAAAAGTGGAAAATGTCCTTATCGTCCAGTCAGTGATGATACCTATGGTGCTTTGTATATGCTTGGCCCAGGAGTGGCACTATTTGGAGGTGAACCTCATTGGAGTAGATGTGGCCTTGCTGGAGGAAGTGTGTCCCTGTGTGGGTGGGCTTTAAGGCCCTTGAACTAGCTACCTGAAGCCAGTCTTCTCCTGTCTGCCTTTGAAGATGTAGCTCTCTCAGCTCCTCCAGCCCCACATCCGACTGGATGCTGCCATGCTCCCACATCCGATTTAATGCTACCATGCTCCCACCTTGATGATAATGGACTGAACCTGTAAGGCAGCCCCAACTAAATGTTGTCCTAAGATTTGCCTTGATCATGGTGTCTGTTCATAGCCATAAACACCTAAGACAATACCTCTGGTCATAATTTTTTGTGCTTCTCTGTCCTAGTTTTCCTTCTATTATTGTGATAAAATACCCTGACAAAGGCAATTTAGAAAAGAAAAAATTTATTTCACTCATACCTCTAGGTTATGACAGGTGTGGTGGCATGCACCTTTGATTCCAGCACTCAGGAGGCAGGGGCAGGTGGATCTCAGTGAGATCCAGGTCAGCCAAGGGTCTTTCTCAAAAATCAAAACAGAACCAAGTCACGGTCTTACAGGAATCTTGCAGAAATCAATGCAGCAGAAGCCTGAAGCAGCTAAGTCACATTTACAGTAAAATGCATAGAAAATGCATTAATGCATGCATGCCATTTTGTGGGTCTCTCCTTTTCATTCAGTCTAGAGTCCAGTCTATAAAGTGAAGCCATTCACTTTCAGTGTGAGTGTCCCACATCAGCTGATCCAATTAACAACCTCCCCCATGGGCTAGCATAATCTAGACCATCACTCTTGAGATTCTCTTCCCAGGTTTCTAGATTATGTCAAGTTGATGATTAAAGCTATCAGGCTAGACACAGAGCCTTTCATGTTCTTCCAGAGGACCCAGGTTCTGTTCCCAGCACCCACACTGGGCAGCTTACAACTGCTCCGAGAGAGATTATTCACTCTTCTGACTTTGGTAGTCATGCAAATGTATAAACATAAAAATAAAATAAAAATAAAATCATTTAAAACTACATTTTAAAGCTATCATACTCTTCCTGATCATTTTCTGAGCGTTTGTCTCCATGCAACATGAACATTACACATCCCTGTGGCTTTTGTTGATATTTAGTTCCCGTCCCCAACCATTACAATGCAGTTACCCAGAGGGCCATTGTTGCTGTTCCTGTAGTCAAGGAATGGTCCCTGGCAAATAGTAGGCCATCAGCAAACAATTGCTTAGCAAAAGAATAAATAGCATAAAGTATCAAGAAGCAAAATCTTATAAACTCTAACAGTAAGAAGTTGAACATTTTCTTAGATGTACTTAGATTCAGGAAGAATTATTCCTCTCAGGGTGTTAATAGCTGTGGAAACAAACTGTAGTTTTCTATGGTAACTTTCCATTGAGCAAAGAGCTGCAGGACAGATCTCTCACAAGCCAGTCCTCCATGGTCTCCATCTTAAGTCAATAAGTATAATTACCTTAGTCCAGACCTGTTTTAATAATAAAAGTATTTAAAACTGTGACTGCTTTAAGGTAACAGTCAATAGGACTCTGGGGGTCGTTAAGAATCTTCCCCCCAAGGTAGAACAGCCCTCTGAGTCAGACGCAGCCCCTTGTGACTAACGTATGAACTTGTGTGGTATTGCTGTGCAAGTGTCTGACCTCTAGCTGTCACACGGGGTGATGAAATGCTTGTCCTTATTATTATGTACCTTGTGTGGGTAATGGATGGCTTCTTTACTTTCCTGAAGGTGGTGCTTTGTTTATGGGCCACCTCAGAAATCTGTTTCCTTTCTTGGTGGCCTTTCATGGAACTCATAAGTATTCTTCATCCTTGTCGGGCCCTGGCTAAGGGAGCATTTTAGAAAATGAACCTGTAGTGGGATTTGCACTGAAAGGAATTTGCACCCTGTAATTTTTTTAGTGCATTCATACCTCCTGTGTTAGGCACTTTGGGCTTTGTTTCAGAGAGCTGCTCCTGGCCTGAGGAACCTGTGCATCTCTCATTCTCTCCCACACAAACAGCTGCTGCGGGGCACCCAAGAGAACACGAACAGAAATGCTTTATTGCTGCCATGAGAGACCCTGAACTTGGTGAAATAGCCCCCCTAAGTCTTCACAGACAAAGCCCATGAGGCTAATGTCTTATTTCTTGGGAAACCTTGGAGCGACTGCACAAAATTCATAGGAAATGCATTGCTTTCAAATGGGTCAGATCCTGGGAAGTTCATTCCTCAGGCTCTCAGGGCCATCCTGTTGGACTCATTGTCATTCAGGATGTCACCTTTTGGATAAGTGCACCTGTATTCACACTGCATAGGTCAAATCAAGTCTAATTACAGAAGGACAGTTTCCTTCTCATTGATGAATCACCAAGCTTGATTTTTACCATGAGGTCTTCACTCACTACCCCTGAAATTAGCAACAAGCAATGAGTTTCCACACATCAACGTCTCTATCATTTCATAAAGCTGAGGACCATACAGAACAATCAGCTTCTCACTGAATCCTAGGGAAATCTTCAAAGACAGACACAAAGGGTCAAGATAACAGAGCTCAGTAAAGGGGCCAAGCCATCTGTCACCATACCCAGAAAGCACTTCTAGCAAGACAGCCTCGTACGTTGGCAATGACAGTATCAATGCAGTGACATTTTGCCAAATGTCAAATGAAGCAGAGTCAGCCTCCTATGGATGTCACAAAACAAAACTCACAGGTTTGTCAGCTGGCTCTTTGTGACAGCGTTTTTTATTACACTGTATTTCAAGTGACCCCCTCCTTCGTATTTGATTTTGAAGGTAAGGATGTTTCCACCCCATCCTTGAGAAGGGGGAGTGTGGTTTAGAGCCAAAAATCCAAGGAAGTACAAGTATTTGGATGAATTGTATGAGACCATGAAAGTGACAGCCAATGGTACACAGGACCAGCCATCCTACGTGTCGAAGAACGGACGTGACTTATGTCCTATACATCTTTCCTTCAAGGTTAGCGAAATCATAGCGACAGCATCATTTTAACTTGAAAAGGGAAAAATCCTGAATGTGTTATGGTGTCAGCTTTCAAGCTGAAGCAGCAAACGTGGAAGATAGGCTTCTGTGTGTGGAGAGAGAAGCCCCACAAGTGAGATGGGATGCCCTTGCACTTGGTACATGGTGACACTGACCCCTGGGGGCTCCAGGGCAAGGTGTTCCTAGCAGAGAACTCTCTCATCCTCTTCTAAACAGACAAAGCTTCACGCCTGCTTTCTAACGTTTTCAATATTTATTTTACATTTGAGTGTGTGTAAGAGAGAGAAGGGGGAGAAAGGAAAGGAAGAGAGGGAGAATGGAGAAAGAAGCAGAGAGAGAGGGGGAGGGGAGGGGGAGGGGAGAAGGGGAGATAGAGAGAGAGGGAGAGAGAGAGGGAAAAGAAGAGGGAGAGGGAGAATATGCCACATGTGTGTGAGTGCCTGTGGAGACCAGAAGAGTATCAGTAACCCTTCACCTGGCGTTACAGATGGTTGTGAGCCGCCAATGTTGGTACTGAGAACCAGACTCAAGCTTGCTAGAAGAGCAACAAGCACTCTTAACCACAGAGGTATTTCTCTAGCCCCAACTTTTAATGAAAAAAACAAACAAACAAAAAACACTTTGAATGTGCCATAAAAGTTCACTGAGAGAACAAAATGGCTGTATTTTAAAATCTATCTATGATCAAAACTTGCTTTCCATTGAATTCTAAATCCACTGGAATTTTGTATATCATGGTGTGTATTACTCTGAATCAGCCTACGACTTAAGCATCCTGATCAGTAGAGGGCTTTTATCAAGTCTTTCTACACTTGATCTTAGCCAAAAGGCCAAGAAGTAATTTACCAAATCTTTCACTAAAGATTCTGTTAAATGCAGCCTTCTCCATTGCCACTCAAAAATAAACTATTAAAAAGATGTGTACATTTTAGCTAATAGCTAATGTGTTAGGGAAGTCTCCCACCTCCTTGCTACCTCCCCATTACTCAGGTACCCTCTTGATCTGTAAGACTTTACTGTTAAATAGACTTGAAAGGGACAGCAAAAATACAAAGAATAGTCACACTCTGTGACCAGTCCAATAAATAGCTGATGAACATCTTAATAAAAGTAATACTTCACAAGCAGTGTAAAAGTATAAATAATATTTTTCTGAAAATATGGATTAACCACCATTAACTTCATTTAATGGATTTAAATATCAAAAGCAAGTGGCAAATTGTAATTTTATTTTTCAACAATATTGGTTTGGGAGATAATTAGGCATACCAACATATGCAGCGTTTTCTCCATATGGTCTGCTCTAAACTACAGCTCAAACATCCCATTCCCATCACATTTCTCAATGTACTAGAAGCACTCCCAAACCAGACGTAAATGTCACATCAGCTCCAACCAAGATTTAAAGCCACTAGCTCTAAACTGCTTCCCCCAACGGGGCTTCAGGAGTAGATGGTGACTGAGAAAGTATGAGGAAGTGCCCTAGAAGCTACTTCAGACCAATGAGAAGACAAGAGTCCGGATAATGGGTCATGCAAATATTCCAAAGCCTTAAATTCAAACATCCTTCACTAAAGCAAGATCATAAACAGAAAGTCTAAACAAAGGGAAATACTTTTGCATGATTTATGACTATGCCCTAATATTTTAAAATATCACATAACCTTCCCTAATTTTTTATTACTCACAGGCAAGATGTGTCACATGCTGATATCAGCTAAAAGGGATAAAATGCCCAGAGTAGGAAGAGTCGGAAGACTTATCAGGGAAGGAGCAGAGCCCAGAAATCTTCATTAGCAATCACTTCCACCTTGTAATGAGTTTCAGGTTCAGTAGGGGTGAAATTGCATGCCAAAAAAATCACAATAAATTATGCTCCATTTGAACACAGACTAGCCATATTATCACCTGGTTCCAAGCTTACAAGATTGAACTTATCAAATGCGCTACTGAACAAGCTTGCCTTCGTTCCCAGTGCAGCTGACTGCTTCAGTGATTGATTGAGTGTGACTGAAGGCTCAGGCTCAGTGACATGGAACAGTGATCAAAGATCATATATCAGCGATCAGATAAACCAAGCTATTGTTAACAACACTGGTCAGTAAACACGTCCTTTAAGGAACTTTTAACAACATGTTAACTTGAAGCTGATCTAGGCTGGTCTGTAGAGTACCTGCTTCACATTTAGATTCATGACAAGGCACCACAAATGCAATGTCCCCTCTCTCAAGTAACTCCACCTTATTCTGAAAAGAAACTTCTATACATTTTGGGTGTGTCAAAAGAAAAATGGTTCAAGGCAGCCTTAAAAGACGTTTTAAAGACATTTCCTCAGTACTCACACCTCATTTCACTCTGAGGCTGTATATTTTGGTAACACCACAATGAGAGGATACACACATCAGAATTAGGAACACCTCAGAATTAGCTAATGTATGGAAATTCAAGAAGCATCCAAACAGAAATAGAAAGACAACTACAGAAGTAATACAAGCAAAAGCAAGTGGGGAGATCCCTCAGCTCTCCCAGATGCCTTTCCTCATACCATAGAAACCTCCACACTGTCTCAAGCCATCTTAAGAAGCATCACATGGTGAGAGCACAAGCTTTAGACAGTGACGAAAGCAAGGACACAGGGTCACCATTACCTCACCTCTTTTCATTAGCTGTAGATACATCATCAAAGATGAAACCCACATAGACCAAATCCAGGAGAACTTTGTGAAAGCTGACCCAAAAAGACCTATGGATAATACAAAATCCAGAATCAGTAAAAATAAGAAAGTAACAAGACTGACTTGATATCTAAAATTTCAAAATAGTTAAACATAAATTGGATAAAAATAGTCACAACTCAGAACTGTCAGCTAGGCCTCCAGCAAGCTGCCGGCAGCTTGATATGTGTGGCCCATCTTACCCATGCAGATGCCCATAATCTGTGCTGCAGCCTGAAGCCTGAAGTCACCTGGATGTCTGTAGGCCCTGCTGCTGCCAGGGGCCATAACGACGTGAGTGCCCTGCACTGCCATGTGAGGCCACAGCGATGTCCACCCTTGTTGCCACCAAGGGCTATGTTTGGGTCCATGGTCCTATTGCAGCTAGGAGTGGTTTTTTGTGGTCTGTACTGTCATGTGGAGGTCCATGATCTGTGCCCAAGACTGTAAAGATCAAGGAAGTTGCTTTGGCTGTAATATGAATGACTGCAGATGTTGTTAGAGGGGAGGACATGAAAGACTTCTGTGACAATCCCTACTCTCTCACCCCACCCCCCAAACACTTATAACCTAGATAAGAAGCCACTGAAGAGAACTTTCTAGAAGTGTGATGGGAATACATAAGTGTAGCTCTCCTCAATTGATGGCTTCTGGCGAACTGCAGGAGGGGTAGGACTCAGTTCTATTTAAGGGGCAGCCACTGAGAATTTGACCATGCTACAGTGAGTATATACACAGCACAAATTGTGATTTATTCTTTATTTTTACTTTTTTGGGGGGAGTAGAGATCACAGTGCCAAGGGCAAACAATGGTTGGACAGGGAGGTCAGTGTGATCTGGGTACATGATGTGAAAGTCCCAAAGAATCAATAAAAAATTATATTAAAAAATATTCATGCCAGACAGTGGTGATACACACTTTAATACCAGCACTAGGGAGATAGAGGCAGGCAGAGTGAATTTGAGGCTATCCTGTTCTACAAACTGAGTTGCAGGACAGGACTGCACAGAGAAACCCCATCTCAAAAATAAAACAAAATAGAACAAACAAACAAAAAGACTGAACTAAACTGGTCCCACAGCTCCCTGCACCCAAATCCCTTGGAGGAGAGAGCTGAACTCTCAGAAGTGCGGACAATCCTGACACCTCAGGACAGACTGCCACTTCTGCCCACTTCTGTCCACATTCCTGGCCCAAGAGGAAACTGCAGAGTGCCTCTAGATACAGGACTACAGGAGCAGTAAACAGCAGGAACCTGCTGCTTTCTGCCTGCTCCCAGAATTGAATTGAACTAGTCCTACAGCTCCCTGTACCCAAATCCTGGGTGGGAAAGAGCTGGACCCTCAGAAGGGCAGACACTCCTGAGAATTCAGAGGAGACAACTACTTTCTGCCCATATTCCTGACCCAAGAGGAAATCACCTAGTGCTATATGTGCCCCCTGGGCACAGGGACCTAGGAGCAGTCAGGGGCAGAACCCTTCCAATTTCTGCCTGGGCGGAGAGCTAAAATCCAGTCACCAGGAGTGCCTACACACCAGAGAGCTGAGCATTCTGTTCTCAGATCCTGCTGAAAGAAAACAGGTCTACAGGAATGCTGGAACACAAGCCTACAGGAGGGTCAAGCCACTGTCAGAGACATTAAGACAAGTTAACACCAGAGACAACCTGATGGCAAAAGGCAAGCACGGGAACTTAAGCAACAGAAACCAAGACAACTTGGCATCACCAAAGCCCAGTTCTCCCACCAAAGCAAATACTGGATATACAAACACATCAGAAAAGCAAGATCTAGATTTAAAATAAAGTATTATGATGATGATGGAGAGCTATAACAAAGACATAAATAACTCCCTTAAAGAAATACAGGACAACACAAGAAAATAAGTAGAAGCCCTTAAAGAGGAAACACAAAAACCCTTAAAGAATTACAGGAAAACACAGCCAAACAGGTGAAGGAATTGAACAAAACCATCCAGGATTTAAAACTGGAACTAAAAACAATTTTTAAAAAAAGCAGAAAGGGAGAAAACCCTGGTGATAGAAAACCTAAGGAACAGATCAGGAGTCATAGATGCAAGCATCACCAACAGAATACAAGAGATGAAAGAGAGAATCTCAGGGACAGAAGATACCATAAAAAATATCTACACAACCATCAAAGATAATATAAAATGCAAAAAGATCGTAGTCCAAAACATTCGGGAAATACAGGGCACAATGAGAAGATCAAACCTAAGGATAATAGGTATAGAAGAGAGTGAAGACTCCTAACTTAAAGGGCCAGTAAATATCTTCAACAAAATCATAGAAGAAAACTTCCCTAACCTAAAAAAAGAGATGCCCATAAACATACAAGAGGCCTACAAAACACCAAATATATTGGAACAGAAAAGAAATTCCTCCTGTCACATAATAGTCAAAATACCAAATGCACAAAACAAAGAAAGAATATTAAAAGCAGTAAAGGGAAAAGGTCAAGTAACATATAAAGGCAGGCCTACCAGAATTACACCAGACTTCTCACCAGAGACTATGCAAGCCAAAATATCCTAGGCAGATGTCATACAGACCCTAAGAGAAAAAAAAATGCCAGCCCGGGCTACTATATCCAGCAAAACTCTCCATTAACATAGATGGAAAAACCAAGATATTCCATGACAAAACCAAATTTACACAATATCTTTCTGCAAATCCAGCCCTACAACAGATAATAGACAGAAAACTGCAACACAAGGAGGGAAACTACACCCTAGAAAAAGCAAGAAAGTAATCTCCTTGCAACGAAATCAAAAGAAGAGAAACACGCAAACATAATTCCAAGTCTAACAACAAAAATAACAGGAAGCAACAATCACCATTCCTTAATATCTCTTAACAACAATGGACTGAATTCCCCAAGAAAAAGACATAGACTAACAGACTGGATATGTAAAGAGGACAGCATTTTGCTGCATTTTGGAAAAACACCTCAGAGACAAAGACAAACACTACTTCAGAGTAAAAGGCTAGAAAACAGCAAATGGTCCAAAGAAACAAGCTAGAGTAGCCATTCTAATATCAAATAAAATTGACTTTCAACCAAAAGTCATCAAAAAAGAAAAGGAAGGACACTTTACTCATCAAAGGAAAAATCTGCCAAGGTGAACTCTCAATCCTAAATATCTATGCTCCAAATACAAGGGTACCTACATTCATAAAAGAAACCTACTAAAGCTCAAATTACACATTGCACTTCACATAATAATAGTAGGAGATTTCAACATCCCACTCTCATCAATGGACAGATCAAGGAAACAGAAATTGAACAGAGACATAGAGGAACTGACAGAAGTTATGAAGAAATAGACTTAACAGTATTTATAGAACATTTCATCCTAAAGCAAAAGGATATACCTTCTTCTCAGCACCTCATGGTACCTTCTCCAAAACTGATCATGTAATCGGCCACAAAACAGGTCTCAACAGATACAAGAAGATATAAATAATCCCATACATCCTATCAGATCACCACAGACTATGACTGATCTTCAATAACAAAAACGACAGAAAGCCCACATACACATGGAAGTTGAACAATGCTCTACTCAATGAAAACTTGGTCAAGGAAGAAATAGACAAAAAAATTAAAAACTTTTTAGAGTTTAATGAAAATGAAGGCACAACCTATCCAAACACAATGAAAGCTGTGCTAAGAGGAAAACTCATGCTCTGAGTGCCTGCAAAAAGAAACAGGAGAGAGCATACATCAGCAGCTTGACAGCAGACCTAAAACCTCTAAAACAAAAAGAAGCAAATACACCCAAGAGGATTAGAAGGCAGGGAATAATCAAACTCAGGGCTGAAATCAACCAAGTAGAAACAAAACAGACTATACAAGGAATCAACAAAACCAGGAGCTGGTTCTTTGAGAAAATCAACAAGATAAATAAACCTTTAGCCAGACTAACCAGAGTGTACAGAGAGTGTCCAAATTAACAAAAGCAGAAATGAAAAGGGAAACATAACAACAGAATCTGAGGAAACTCAAAAGAACATCAGATCTTACTACAAAAGCATATATTCAAAAAACTGGAAAATCTGGAGGAAATGGACAATTTTCTAGACAAATACCAAGTACCAAATCAGGATCAGATAAACCATCTAAGCAACCCCATAGCTCCTAAAGAAACAGAAGCAGTTATTAAAAGTCTCCCAACCAAAAATAACCCAGGACCACATTGGGTTTAGTGCAGAATTCTCAGACCTTCATAGAAGACCTCCTACCATTACTATCCAAACTATTCCACAAAATTGAAACATACAGAGCACTGCCAAATTCCTTCTATGAACCTACAAATACGTTTATACCTAAACCACACAAAGACCCAACAAAGAAAAAGAACTTCAGACCAATTTCCTTTATGAATATGGAGGCAAAAATGCTCAATAAAATTCTAGCAAACTGAATCCAAGAACACATCAAAACAATCATCCATCATGATCAAGTAGACTTCAGCCCAGGGATGCAGGGATGGTTCAATATAAGGAAATCCATCAATGTAATCCACTATATACACAAACTCAAAGTAAAACGCACATAATCATTTCAGCAGATGCTGAGAAAACATTTGACAAAATTCAACACCCCTTCATAATAAAAGTCCTGGAAAGATCAGGAATTCAAGGCCCATACTTAAACATAGCAAAAGCAATATACAGCAAACCAATAGCAAACATTAAACTAAATGGAGAAAAAAAATTGAAGCAATCCCACTAAAATCAGGGACTAGACAAGGCTGCCCACTCTCTCCCTACTTATTCAATATAGTACTCAAAGTCCTAGCCAGAGTAATCAGACAATGTAAGGAGGTCAAAGGGATACAGATTGGAAAAGAAGAAGTCAAAATATCACTATTTGCAGAAGATATGATGGAGTACTTAAGTGACCCCAAAAGTTCCACTAGAGAACTACTAAGCCAGATACACAACTTCAGCAAAGTGACTGGGTATAAAATTAACTCAAACAAATCAGTAGCTTTCCTCTACTCAAAGGATAAACAGGCTGAGAAAGAAAATAGGGAAATGACACCCTTCACAATAGTCACAAATAATATACAATACCTATGTGTGACTTTAACCAAACAAATGAAAGATCTTTATGACAAAAACTTCAAGTCTCTGAAGAAAGAAATTGAAAAAGATCTCAGAAGATGGAAAGACCTCCCATGCACATGGATTGGAAGGATTAATATAGCAAAAATAGCCATTTTGCCAAAAGCAATCTACAGATTCAATGCAATCCCCATCAAAATTCCAATCCAATTCTTCATAGAGTTAGAGCAATTTGAAAATTCATTTGGAATAACAAAATACCCAGGATAGCTAAAACTATTCACAACAATAAAAAACGTCTGGGGGAATCACCATCCCTGACCTCAAGCAGTATTACAGAGCAATAGTGATTAAAACTGTATGGTATTGGTACAGAGACAGACAGACAGACCAGTGGAACAGAATTGAAGACTCAGAAATGAACCCACACACCTATGGTCACTTGATCTTTGAAAAGGAGCTAAAACCATCCAATGTAAAAAAGATAGCATTTTCAACAAATGGTGCTGGTTCAACTGGAGGTCAGCATGTAGAAGAATGCAAATTGATCCATTCATATCTCCCTGTACAAAGCTTAAGTCCAAGTGGATCAAGGACCTCCAAATCAAACCAGATACACTCAAACTAATAAAAAAAAAGTGGAGAAGAGTCTCAATCACATGGCCACTGGGGAAAATTTCCTGAACAGAACACCAATGGCTTAAGCTCTAACATCAAGAATCTACAAATGAGACTTCATAAAACTGCCAACCTTCTGTAAGGCAAAGGACAGTGTAATTAGAACAAAATGGCAACCAATAGATTGGGAAAAGATCTTTACCAATCCTCCATCTGATAGAGGGCTAATATCTAAAATATACAAAGAACTCAAGAAGTTAGACTCCAGAGAGCCAAATAACCCTATTAAAATGTGGGTTACAGAGCTAAACAAAGAATTCACAGCTGAGGAATATTGAATGGCTGAGAAGTACCTAAAGAAATGCTCAACATCCTTAGTCATCAGGGAAATGCAAATCAAAACAACCCTGAGATTCCACCTCACACCAGTCAGAATGGCTAAGATCAAAAACTCAGGCTACAACAGATGCTGGCAAGGATGTGGAAAAAGAGGAACACTCCTCCATTGTTGGTGGGATTGCAAACTGGTACAACCACTCTGGAAATCAGTCTGGAGGTTCCTCAGAAAATTGGACATTGCACTACCTGAGGACCCAGCTATACCTCTCTTGGGTATATACCCAAAAGATGCTCCAACATATAACAAAGACACATGTTCCACTATGTTCATAGCAGCCTTATTTATAATAGGCAGAAGCTGGAACGAACCCAGATACCCTTCAATAGAGGAATGGACACAGAAAGTGTATCTACACAATGGAGTACTACTCAGCTATCAAAAACAATGACTTCATGAAATTCATAGACAAATGGAATGAACTAGAAAATATCATCCTGAGTGAAGTAATCCAATCACAGAAAAACACACATGGTATACACTCACTGATAAGTGGATAATAACCTAAAAGCTCAAATTACCCAAGATGCAATCCACAGACCATAGGAAGCTCAAGAAGAAGGATGACCAAAGTTGTGGATGCTTCACTCCTTTTTAAAAGGAGGAACAAAAATATTCTTTGGAGGGGATATAAAGGCAAAGTTTGGAGCAAAGACTGAAGGAACGACCATTCAGAGACTGTCCCACATGTGGTCCATATATATACAGCCACCAAAACTAGATAAGATTGATGAAGCTAAGAAGTGCATGCTGACAGGAACTGGATATAGATGTCTCCTGAGAGACATAGCCAGATCATGTCAAATACAGAGGCAAATGCTAGCAGCAAACCACTAGCAAACCATTGAACTTAGAACAGGACCCGATTGGAAGGAACTAAGAAAGGATTGAAAGAGCTGAAGGGGTTTGCAACCCCATAAGAACAACAATGCCAACCAACCAGAGTTCCCAGGGACTAAACCACTACTCAAAGACTATACATGGACTGACCCATGACTCCAGCTACATATGTAGCAGAGGATGGCCTTGTTGGGCACCAATGGAAGGAGAAGCTCTTGGTCCTGCCAAGGTTGGAACCCCAGTGTAGAGGAATGTCGGTGGGGGTGGTAAAGGGGGATAGATGGGGAGGGGAACACCCTAATAGAAGAAGGAGAGGGGAATGGGATCGGGAGCTTATATCCAGGAAACCAGGAAAGGGAATAACATTTGAAATGTGAATAAAAAAATCCAATAAAAGAAAAATAAAAAAACACAGAAAAAATATTCACAAATCATATTTTGGACCAAAAAAAATTAATTTATTAAATAAACAAAGAGGTTCTATATACAATAAGAAAAAAAGCTAATTAAACCAATACCGAAAATAATCCAGAATGCAGGATTTTCACTGAAAAGAATATGAGTTGTTTTAAAACCTATGAAAATATTCAACTTTCCTTACAATAAAATAAATACAGATTAAAACTACATTGAAGTGTCATTTAATATAGTAGTATCAATGAACAAAGTATTTAACAACACAGTGTAAAAGAGAATGTCATATATTAATGAGACTGCAAATGGACACAGTGTACACGCAAGATAATTAATAATAGCCATCAAAGTTTAAGTATTACCCTGGGACTAGGGACATGGCTCGCTGGTAAAGTGCTTACTGTGCAAGCAGTAAGACCTGACTCTGGGTCTCCAACAACCATGTAAAAAGAAAACATAGCTGTGTCCTCAGATTTGGGGTGGAGACAGAGACAGGTAGATCCCCAGAGATAATCGGCCATCTAGTCAGCATGTCAGTGAAAAGATCTTTGTCTCAAACATAACAATAGAGATTGGCACACACACACACACACACACACACACACACACACACACACACAGGACTATACATACACATACCCACACACACAGGACACACACACACACACACACACACACACACACACACACACAGGACTATACATACACATACCACACACACAGGACTACACACACACACACACACACACACACACACACACACAGAACTATACACATACACACACACACACAGGACTATACACACACATACACACGCACACACAGGACTACATACACACACACACACACACACAGAGAACTATACACACACACACACACAGGACTATACATACACACACACGCACACACACACAGGACTATACACACACATACACACGCACACACACAGAGAGAACTATACACATACACACACACACACGGACTATGCACACACACACACACACACACAAAGAAACACACACAGGACTATACACATACACACACAAACAGGACTACACACACACACAGTACTATACACACACACACATACACACAAGAAAATATGCATAGCCTTTGGTGCTGTACATCCATTCTAAGTATTTGTATATAACATATTTGAACAGGATATATTTTGTAGAAGAAAAAGATTACTAGCAGCCTAAAATGGCCACACACTGGTAACTGACAGATGATGTATAGATTATTTACATATTCTATTCTCTAAGGTATTGAAAAATAGGATTAGTCACTATAGCAATCTGTATGGAGTTAGATTTTTTTTACTTTTATTGGATTTTTTTATCTACATTTCAAATGTTTTCTCATTTCCCAGTTCCCCTCCAGAAGCCTGCTATCCCCTCCCCCTCCCCCTGATTCTATGAGTGTGCTCCCCCACCCACCCACCTGCCTCCCTGCCCTGGCATTCCCCTACACTGGGGCATTGAGCCTTGACAGGACCAAGGGCCTCTCCTCCCCTTGAAGCCCGGCAAGGCCATCCTCTGCTGCATATGCAGCCGGTGTTTTTTAAGATCTAAAAATAAAATTATCATATAGCCCAGCTATAACTCCTTGCTATTTTTTAAGATTTATTTATTATATTTATATGAGTACACTGTAGCTGTCTTCAGACACACCAGGAGAGGCCATTGGATTCCATTACAGACGGTTGTGAGTCACCATGTATTTGCTGGGAATTGAACTCAGGACCTCTGGAAGAGCAGTCGGTGCTCTTATCTGCTGAGCCATCTCTCCAACCTCGACTCTCACATTTTACCTAGAGGTCTCTGGGTTAGCATACCACAGAGAGATGTACATTGATGTACTATTCACAATAGCAGAAAATGGAACCAGCCTAGAGATCCATCAACTATGGAATTTTATTAAAGATTACAGAAAAAATCAAATGACATTTGCAGAAATATTCATAGAACTGGAGCTAGTTATATTAGCAAAATAAACCAGACTCAGCAAGAAAAATATTTCGTTTTATCTCATATGTGAAACCTGGAGAGAGAGAGAGAGAGAGAGAGAGAGAGAGAGAGAGAGAGAGAGTCAGAGAGAGTCAGAGAGACAGAGAGAGACAGACACAGAGAGAGCCAGAAGGGGGTCATGATCAGGGAAGAACAGACCTTAAATGAGAGGAGGGAAAGGGGGTAATAGATTACAGATAACATAAAAGCAGAAGAGGGCCCAGTCTGGAGGAAGAAGAGGACCATGCAGAATGAGGCAGAGGCACAGACAGAGCACTAGAGAGTGGATGATTTTCTAACAGAGTAAAAAATATAATGGCACACAAATATAAAAGTAATGTAAGGAAACCAGTTTCTTTGTATACTTAATTGAAGATTAATTTTAAAATGTTTTAGAGGGATGCCATTATATATGAACACCTAAGTATACTATCATTTACATAAGAATTAATGGGCAGTTGTTTATCAATTGCATACATTTTCTTGGGAAAAATAACTTGATTCCCTTTGAGCAAGTACCTAGACAACAGGACAGGATGGTAAACTTTATTTTTTGTAGTACACTATTTTCCTCCTTTAAAAACTGTGACCTGGGCTCACATCACCTAGTCCAAATGAATCATTAAGAAATGTATCTCAAGCTAGAGAGCTGGCTCTGCAATTAAAAGAAATTGTTGTCCTTGCAGAGAATCTGGATTCAATTCACAGCACATGCATGGTGATGATTCCAGTTCCAGAGGTTCTGACCTCCAAACATACCAGGTACACATGTGTGCATACACACATGCAAGCAAAACACGACCATGCATGAAGTAAGATACATCTTAAATACATATTAAGCTAATATTCTCCTTGCTACAGTCATAGGCTATCATCTGTTCGTGGGATGTATTGTCAGGACATGGAGTTTGTTTTCTTGTAGAGATTCTTCATCTATTTTCCTTATTCATTTCCAGGAGAGGAAACGCACATGGCCCTTGAAGCTTAGAACAGCCATCTGCACTGAGTCTGATGAATGGGTCTTAAATAATTCAAAGACAACACATCTGAAGTTAATTAAAACCATTTGAGCCCCTTTAAGTTTCCTTTAGAACAGCATAGAAACGGAATTAATGAACAAAACTCGTATTAGCAAACTAACTTTATAGCCATCAGACTCACTTTAGACAAGAAGATGACAGAAGAAGGCAGAACCAGCCAACAGTCCTAGGAGCTCTGCCTTAGCTGGCGGAAATGGGGGTTGGCAAACCTTGCTCAATGAATGGATGGATCAGAGATTTTAAATTTGTCTTAATTTTTTTCACTTTCATGTGCATGAATGCGTTGCCTGCACATATGTGTGCACCACATAAATTCAGTGCCTAAGAAAGCCAGAGAGGGCATCAGATTCCTGAAAGTAGGGTTACTGACAGCTGTGAGCCACCATGTGGGTACCTTGAATCATCTGGAAGAGCAGCCACTGTTCTTAAACCACCAAGCCACCCTCCAGCCCCATGAATGAGAATGGTTTAACTAATTCATCTAAAGTTATCATTTCAGCTGGAAAAAAAACTACTAAACACCCACAGGATCTAGTTGAAATATTTCTAATTTCAACTAATTCTGTTCCTCGTTTTTCTTTTTAATAATTTTCACTTATTCTTTGAGCATCCCATATGTGTATACACCATATCTAGAGCATATCCATCCCCCACCCCTCTGACTGCCCCCACTACCTTTTACTCACAAGTGAAAACAGCAGTCCTCCTGTAGCCTTATTCTGCCCCCATTCATTCATGGCCAGCATGTCCAACCCCTCCCTGAGCTGAGCACTTCACCGTGGAATTTAAAGCGATAGTTGTGAACACAGGTCCCAAAACACACTTTGGCCATTAGAGACCTTTACATAGATGTTGCTTTATGGCAGCCCCGCTGCAGTACTCCCAGGTTTCGCTTGTCCTGGGAAGACATCGAGGATACAACTGGGATTTGAATGGCTCTCCCTTAAGTAGATGTTCTTACTCATTTCACTGCTTAGAGGCTGCATGCATCCCCCTGTCTTCACAGAGATTATCCCCAAAGGCTTCGCTACCTGATCCACAAATACGCCCAATGAGCAAAGAGCTCTCCCTATGGTTCTATGCGGAGTATAAAGCCCATTGCTTTCCCTCTAATAAGGACTGCCTCCCACAATTAGTACTGGAATAGCATTCTATGTTTTGTTATGCCTGGATCTGCAGTGTCCTCAGACACTATTGATAGAGACAAGGCAGCGACTGAAGACTGCTGGACTGCAGGAGCCATGCTGCCTTCCTGAAAATTCAGAGGGTGGGAGATATCATTCCTTTCATTGCATCATTAATGGGCTTTTTAGGACATTTTGTCAGGTGATCCTACAAAAGAGATACTCATGCCCCTGGCAATAGGAACTGCAGCCCTGAATCCTCCTAGGAACACTGGCAGAGCTGGGCTATAGCCTCTATTATGAGGGGAACAGGCCTTATCCAGGGACTTTCTATTGTGTTACAGGACCACACTTCAGATCATCTTCTGTAAAAATCAGAGAGGGAGGGTTGGGGATTTAGCTCAGTGGTAGAGCGCTTGCCTAGGAAGCGCAAGGCCCTGGGTTCGATCCCCAGCTCTGAAAAAAAGAAAAACAAGCAAAAAAAAAAATCAGAGAGGAGATACTCCACATTTCTACTTCCTCTGCCTGCAGTCCCTGGTCTGTTGTTCATACATGTGTGCTTGCTTCTGCCTCTACAGATGCTGTGCCCTGCTTCCCTGTGCCTGTGTGTGCCCACCCATCAGCCCCCAGGTGGATGCCACTGATCACTGCACTCGGCCAAACCTACAAGGCAGTTCTCTCAAAACCTACTCCACATCCTGTGAAAAACTATTCGGCTCTAGCTTTAAGTAAGGCAATCAATAAATGGAAGCCAAACACCCGCAGATCAGAACAATGATGTCTGCCTACTGAGTGCATCTGTATAAAGAGAGAGAGTATGGCAAGTTTGCAAGGAGCATACAACCTCGACCTCTCATAATTCCTTTGCCAATGCTCCCCAGTACTATAGGCTATAACTATAGGCCTACATCTAAAGACACAAGCTAGGTCATGGTATAACCACAAACCAGCTCCAACTCATAAAACTTTTCAAACAACAAAGATCTTATTTCTATCCCTGGTCTGTTGTTCACACATGTGTGATTCCTTCTGCTTGCACAGCTACTCAGAAACTATGCCGTGCTTCTCTGTGCTTGTGAGTGCCCATCAGCCCCCAATATCACAGGACACTGAAAGTTAATGAGGAAGCTCTTCTTTGTGCGATCTCACTCTGGGAACTGGGCTGTTGGCACCTCCAGAACCAGGATCATATCTGATCAAACAGAAAACAAGAACATGGTGATCCATTTTTATCACTCTGTACAAAGCTTAAGTCCAAGTGGATCAAGGACCTCCACATCAAACCAAATACACTCAAACTAATAGAAGAAAAAGTGGGGAAGAATCTCGAACACGTGGGCACTGGAGAAAATTTCCTGAACAAAACACCAATGGCTTATGTTCTAAGATCAAGAATCGACAAATGGGATCTCATAAAAATGCAAAGCTTCTGTAAGGCAAAGGACACTGTTGTTAGGACAAAATGGCAACCAACAGATTGGGAAAAGATCTTTACCAATCCTACAACTGATAGAGGGCTTATATCCAAAATATACAAAGAACTCATGAAGTTAGACTGCAGGGAGACAAAAAACCCTATTAAAAATGGGGTTCAGAGCTAAACAAAGAATTTACAGCTGAGGAATATCAAATGGCTGAGAAGCACCTAAAGAAATGTTCAACATCTTTAGTCATAAGGGAAATGCAAATCAAAACAACCCTGAGATTCCACCTCACACCAGTCAGAATGGCTAAGATCAAAAACTCTGGCGACAGCAGATGCTGGCGAGGATGTGGAGAAAGAAGAACACTCCTCCATTGTTGGTGGGATTGCAGACTGGTACAACCACTCTGGAAATCAGTCTGGAGGTTCCTCAGAAAATTGGACATTGCACTACCTGAGGACCCAGCTATACCTCTCTTGGGCATATACCCAAAAGATGCTCCAACATACAACAAAGACACATGCTCCACTATGTTCATAGCAGCCTTATTTATAATAGACAGAATCTGGAAAGAACCCAGATGCCCTTCAACAGAGGAATGGATACAGAAAATGTGGTACATCTTCACAATGGAATACTACTCAGCTATCAAAAACGATGACTTTATGAAATTCATAGGCAAATGGATGGAATTGGAAAATATCATCCTGAGTGAGGTAACCCAATCACAGAAAAACATACATGGTATGCACTCATTGATAAGTGGATATTAGTCTAAATGTTTGAATTACCCTAGATGCACAGAATACATGAAACTCAAGAAGGATGATCAAAATGTGAATGCTTCACTCCTTCTTTAAAAGGGGAACAAGAATACCCTTGGGAGAGAATAGGAAGGCAAAGTTTAGAACAGAGGCTTAAAGAATGCCCATTCAGAACCTGCCCCACATATGACCCATACATATACAGCCACCAAACTAGATAAGATGGATGAAGCAAAGAAGTGCAGGCTGACAGGAACTGGATGTAGATCTCTCCTGAGAGACACAGCCAGAATATGGCAAATACATAGGCGAATGCCAACAGCAAACCACTCAACTGAGAATGGGACCCCCGTTGAAGGAATCAGAGAAAGGACTGAAAGAGCTTGAAGTGGCTTGAGATCCTATATGAACAACAGTGCCAACCAACTAGAGCTTCCAGGGACTAAGCCACTACCTAAAGACTATACATGGACTGACCCTGGACTCTGACCTCATAGGTAGCAATGAATAGCCTAGTAAGAGCACCAGTGGAAGGGGAAGCCCTTGATCCTGCTAAGACTGAACCCCCAGTGAATGGGATTGTTGGAGGGAGGGTGGTAATGGGGGGAGAATGGAGAGGGGAACACCTACAGAGAAGGGGAGGGGGAGGGTTAGGGGGATGTTTCCCTGGAAACCAGGAAAGGTAATAACAATTGAAATGTAAATAAGAAATACCCAATTTAATAAAGATGGAGAAAAATTTTAAAAAGAAAGAGAGCGATCACATGGGAGGGGAGGGAGAGAGTACTAGAAGAAACAACTGGAATTGGAGGGAGGGCATTTAGGAGAGATATAGACACCTACTGCTGTGGAAGCATCCTGGAACCTATGAGGTGACTCTACCAAGGTCTCCTAATAAAAGCGGACACAGAACCTGAACCTGCCATCTTCTGTAACCAGGCAAAGCATCCAGTGGTGGGACTGATACACCAACATAGTGAAAACCCTCGACCTCACAACCTATCATCCTTCCTGAAAGTGTGCTGGGGGCAATAATGACTTTGGGAGTGGCCAACCAATGACTGGTCTAATGAGTCCAGTGCCAGGAGAAGGAGCTGGTGCCTAATGCTACCTGGATAACCACAATGAGACAATGAATGTCCCAGAGACCTAGGGTAGAACCAAAAGCAACTGTCAAAAAAAATGACATTATTCCTAATGATATTTTGCTATATTCGTAGATTTGTGCCTAGTCTTATTGTCATCAGAGAGGCTTCATCTGGCAGCTGATGGGAGCAGAACCAGAGATCCACAGCCAACATTATGTAGAGCTTAGGGAACTCCACGGAAGAAGAGGGGAAGGGATTGCTGGGGCCAGAGGAGGTCTAGGAAACAGGACAACACGACCCACAGATTCAAATAAGCAGAGCTCGTAAGGGCTCAGAGACTGAAGCAGCAATCACAGAACCTACAGGGTTCTGCGCTAGATCCTTAGCATACATACAGTGGTTGTTTAGCTTGGTGTTTTTGTGGGACTCCTAAAGTGGGAGTGGAGGTACCTTGGAACTTATGAAACCACAGAAGGCTCTAGATAGTCAAAGTAATCTAAGAACAAACAATTCTAGAAGGGCTTCCATCACAGTCCAAGCTACATCACAGAGATGAAGACAAAAACCATCGTGGAACTGGCACGAAAACAGACGTGCAGGTTTGTGGACCAAAACAGAAGGCCAAAACCTGAGTGCACATAGCTACAGTCATTTTCTATTTGACAAAGATGCTAAAAATGCACACTGGAGGAAGGACGCCATCTTCAACAAATAGTCCCAGGAAGACTGGACAATCACATGTAGAAGAATCTGCATCTACCTACTTGAATAAACATCAACTCCAGATAGATCAAAGGCCTAACAGTGAAACCTGAAACACTGTAAGTGCTAGGAGGGAACATAGTGGACTCTCTAAGTCCACTATGTATTAAGGAAGGAGCTTCCTTAATATGACCCCACTCCCTCAGGGATTAAGGCCAGCAGCTGGCAAAGAGGGCCACATAAAACAAAAAAACCAAAGGAAATAATCAGTCCAGTGAAGAGGAAGCCTACAGAGTAGAAAGGATTTTTCAACTTACATCTAGTAGAGGATAAATATGAGATTTATGAAGAACTTTTAAAAAGGGATGAATCAAGAAAACAAATGACCCAGTTTTTTAAAGTGGGCTATGAATTGAAGCTAATAATTCTCAAAGGAAGAAATAAAAATGACTAAGAAACATTTTTGAAAGTGTTCAGGGAGTTGGGGATTTAGCTCAGTGGTAGAGCACTTGCCTAGCAAGCGCAAGGCCCTGGGTTCGGTCCCCAGCTCCGAAAAAGAAAAAAGAAAAAAAGAAAAGAGTGTTCAGTGTCCTTAACAACCCAGGAAATGCTCCTTGTAAGGGGGACCCTCTAGAATGTACCAGAGACCTGGGAGGGGAGAGACTCTCAGGACTCAAAGGGAGGGACTTAGATGAAACGCACTGCAGTGGGGAGAGGGAACTTACAGAGTCCACCTCCTGCAGAAAGACAGGGCATCAAGGGTAGGGATGGTTTTGCCATTCCTCAGTCAAAAACTCTGACCCAGAATTGTTCCTGTCTAAAAGAATTGCAGGGACAAAAATGGAGAAGAGCCTAAGGAAAAGGAGGTCCAGTGACAGGCCCAAATTGGGATCCAGCTCTAGGGGGAGCTCCAAGGGCTGACTCAGTTGCTGATGCTATGGTATATGTATAGACAGGATCCTAGCATGGCTGCCCTCTGGGAGGCCCAACAAGCAACTGAAAGAGTCAAATGCAGATATTTACACCCAACCAATGGACAGAAGCTGGGGACCCCTGTAGTTGAATTAGAGAATGCTGGAAGAAGCTGAGGAGGAGGGCAACCCCATAGGAAGACCAGCAGTCTCAATAACCCGGATCCCTGAGACCTCTCAGACACTGAACCATCAATAAGGCAGCATACACCAACTGGTCTGAGGCACCAGACACATACACAGCAGAGGACTGCCTGGTCTGGTCTCAGTGAGAGAAGGTGCACCTAACCCTTGAGAGACTTGAGGGCCTAGGGAGTGGAGGAATCTGGTGGGCTGGTGGTGGGATGTGGGGACATCCTCTTGGAGATGGGGGGTGGCGGGGAGGAACAGTCATAGGGTGGACCAGGTTGGGGATAATGACTGGACTGTAAAAAAGGGTTAGATGATGATGACGACGACGACGACGACGACGACGACGACGACGACGACGACGACGACGACGACGACGATCTTCTGTTTTTGGTTGTGAGCCAAAATGGCTGAGTCGGGAGACCATGTTGATGTCCATGATCCGTGCTGCTACCAGGGACCATGTTGCAGTTTTTGTTCCATGTGGAAGTCCATGATTTGCACTGCTGCTGGCTCTTATGAGCAAAGAAGCTTCTTTTGCAATGATGTAGATGAATGAGGACTTATAATTGAGAATGAGGGTCATTAGAGGCTTCTGTGACAACCTCTCCAACTCTACTCACCCATCCTTAAAAAGAAATAGCCCAGACAGGAAGCTGTTGGACAGAGGCATTCAAAACTATAACAAAGATGGTGAGGTAAATCTCTTCCCAGTTGATGGCTTCTGGCTGGTGAGGGGACCCTCACTTACCTTTAAAGGGCTGGTCACTGGGAGCTTGGCCATGCTCCAGTGAGTTTATGGGCAACACAAATTGGACTTGGTGCATTTTTTTTCTTTGTGTGGGGGAAGGTACAAGGGTGGGAGGGTAAACCTGGAGAAATGGGAAGAGAGTATGATCAAGTGTACTGTATGAAATTCCCAAATAAAATAGAAATATTATGTTGGGGGAAAATTAATTAATTAATAAAGGGAGAAAAGGATGTTTTTAACCATCAAGATTGTTAGTCCACAATGAATTTCCACAAGGCTTTGAATTTACCTTCAAAAAAGCCTTCTGTTCACTTTTTGTTCTTTTAAGAAACCCTCTCATGAATAAAACGTCTGTTTAACAATGCAGAATAAGCACAACTATCGGAAACCTACTTAGTGATATGATTTATGGCTCTCAAATAAGATTAACCAAAGAGAACAGTGTTTAATCCAGAGCACTCAAGCCACGAGTTGGAATTATGGGCACCCCACAAATGGGATAGACGCTGAACAGAGATCTCCTACAATCATCACATGACCTCTGCCCAGGCTCCATCCACACTGTCTGAGCATAAGCCAACATCTGTAAGACAGACAGCAAACTAAACAGGGTACAGGTCTAAGACACACATGTTGGCATCTTCCTGGGTACAATATAGAGACAATAGTAGAATCTTCTTGAAAACAAGTCTATCCTCCAAAAGACACATTCACTCAAACTGTGTAAAATCCATCAGGATCTTACCAGAAGCCAAATGCAAATGCACGTTACAAAGCAAGGGGACGGCCGGAGAATGGTGGTTGTGGTTGTATTTTCATTGTTGAATACGATTTAGTGGGATACCACTGAGGCTTCAAATAGTAATATATTGGTTATAGCCTAGATGAGAAAGGTGAATATGTGGATGATTTTCAAATTAAACCTCGCTTTGAAAGAGAGTTTTGTGTTTACTAAAGTTCTCCAAGGTTCACCTAGTGTGCAGAATTACAATAAAAACTCTCCAAGAGGCTGGTTTCCGAGGAAAATGTTCATGCTTATAAAATGTTCCATTTGCCCTTTTCCACCTATTGCATTTACAGCTTAAATTCCAAGCCAGAGAAAATAACTCTATACCCAAGTGGCTTTCATAAAGATTCTGAAAGTACTAAGCTACAATTTTATCAAGTGGAAAGCATCTTCTGATAGCACTTACAAAAATCTACAAGCAGAAAAATGGAAGGTTTGAGCAAGTAAAGGCCTCCATTCATCTCTCCAAGACAGCTCCCTCCCTCCTCTCTCTCTCTCTCTCTCTCTCTCTCTCTCTCTCTCTCTCTCTCTCTCTCTGTATCTGTCTCTCTTTGTCTCTCTCTATCTCTGTCTCTGTCTCTCTCTGTCTCTGCCTCTGTCTCTGTCTCTCTCTGTCTCTCTCTCTGTATGTCTGTGTGTGTGTGTGTGTGTGTGTGCCTGTGTGTGCATGCCTGAGCTGTCTTGTCAAACCCCTAAGATTCACCAGTCATAGATGTTAACCTGCTCATTTCATTTGGCACTGGTACTTCTAATAGCTTGAGACATTTAAATTAATAATTTAGAAAATTATAATTATTTGGGCCCATAAAGTAGATTTCCTATCTGTCTGTAAAATGTAATATGCTTTGTGAGTTAATTATATATATATTTTTACCACCACAAACGTCATCTGCTATAACAGGTAAGAAGAGTAATGGTAACATCTGTGGCCATTATGTAAAACCAGAATATAAATAAAACTGCTCTCACAGAAATGTCTCATCATGTTCTAACTACAGAAGAACGTTGTCTCTTTCTTGTCTTGAGCAACTATCTGATCCCCCATCCTGAGATCCTGACACTGAAAGATAGGATTTAACAGAAGATAAATACAGACATAAGTAAAATGATGTTTTCTGTCTTAACCAATTCAGAATGCTGGGATGATAGTTATTCAACAGAGACTCTGTTGAACCTCAGCACATTAACAACCAGTGTCTATAAAACAACAGCAAATCAGTTCTTATTCAAAGTTGTAAGTCTTACAGGTATTTTAGTCATTGTAAGTCTTGTACATTGCATCTCCCAGGACCTAATCCTATAATAACAATATGGGAAGAAGATGGTTTTAAAAAAAACTAGATAGTTCACACAAAGGATAAATGCACTGGAAAAGATATTACTTTTATATCAAACATAAGGATAAATCAATTTCTGTGGAATTAGGCTTGGAAGGGAAAGGGGGCCATGCAGAATGAGGTTCTCTTTTACATCACTGCAAGGCCAAACTCTGAGAAGGACAAACAAGCTTAAAGATACATAGTATCTCCCCTTTGTATCAGGACATACCCCATTGTTTCCTTAACAGACTTAATCACTGATGCATTCTAATGCATTCCTTACAGACTTCAAAGGAAAACTCTACAAATAAATTTCTCTCTTATGTCCTCAGGTTCCTCCTCAGAACCATTACCAGCATTACACACAGTCTGATGATGGTGAGATTGAAGCATCTCAAAGAGCACTCAAAATTTGAATATAAGGGAGGCCAAAACTGGGTGAAAGGATTTAAAACAGAGCCCTGAGCATCACACCCATGAGGATAGTGCCCATGCTAAGGCTGCAACTCTGACTGATACTCTAGCAAGGCCACCATGCACTGGGGCTTCAGCATGACCACCAACTCCATTGTCATCTAGGTGACCTAGGATCCCCTCACCATGCCACCCATGAATCCATATCCGTTGTCTCCATAGCTGATGAGTGTGGCTGTGAGATTATTGCTGACTTGAAAAATAAACATAAGGCAGATCTTCCTGGTCACTGCCGCCGCGGAGAGCCCGTGGGCAGCACCCCGAGAGCGAACTTGAGCCTCGGGACCACAGGTAAGACCAACTTTTCTGCTGCAAGTGACCTGCCTGGTGAACTCAAGGCACAGGTCCACAGAAACAGCTGAAGACCTGTAGAAAGGAAAAACTACATGCCCGAAAGCAAAACACTCTGTTCTCATAACTGACTAAAGAGAGGAAAACAGGTCTACAGCACTCCTGACACACAGGCCTATAGGACAGTTTAGCCACTGTCAGAAATAGCAGAACAAAGTAACACTAGAGATAATTTGATGGCGAGAGGCAAGCCCAGGAACCCAAGCAACAGAAACCAAGACTACATGGCACCATCGGAGCCCAATTCTCCCATCAAAAGAAACATGGAATATCCAAACACACCAGAAAAGCAAGATCTAGATTCAAAATCATATTTGACCATGATGCTGGAGGACTTCAAGAAAGACATGCCGAACTCCCTTAGAGCACAAGTAG